>NW_009933364.1:10142-38592 GCF_000696875.1 Nestor notabilis
ACTCTTTCCTTCATTGCAATATCAAGCATTGAAACCATCAGCTGTATGTTTAACACTGAAAAACTGTTATCTTCCCTTCTTTCAAACTGTAGTTCATTGTGTAGAAACAGATTTCCTAAAATTTTAATCCCTTGCAAATCACATACAGTAGAAGAGTCTCAGCAATCCAATGCATAAAGGGAGAATGTAGAAAACCATGAAAGTAAAGTTCAGAAATGATTGAAAAACTTCCAAGGAAAGAAATTTGTCAGAATCATGAATCAGTATTGGTTCATGAAATATTTTTCCAGTTTCTTGTTTTGGGTTTCTATGGGATAGCTCATAGGATCCAATTGAATTCACCCTTGTTTTTCCTGGCAGGCTTCTGGAGGAGGTGTTGGAGATGGAAACCTGCTTTCAAATGCAGCTAGTATAACTAGGACACAGTTCCCAGCTGTTTAGGAGGCCTCAAAACCCCAGGGATCCTGGGGACAGACACCTGCAAAGGAACACAGAAAGAGCACCAATGCACAGAGCACCTGGAAAGCCTCCCAAGGAGCAGATGTCATTTCAGAAACTCCATGGGTCACTGTCAGAAAAATAAACAACATAAAAACAAGATGAGAGAAGTGTGGAAAAAATGAAGAACTAGGACAGCTGGTGGCAATTCTTGCTTAAAGAACAAACTCTTTCTTTTCCCCCAAACATTCTAATTTGGTATTGGAATGCAAACATGAGGCCAGACTGCAAAGTCCCTCATTTATACAATACAATTACTGATGCCAATAATGTTTTGCCAAGATACAACTGAACTTATTTGTTTGAATTGTTTTGTCCTGTGTTTTCTTTTAAGACATTCCCCACAAAGAAAGAAAACTTTAGCCCAACCCTTCCTTCTTGTTAGTAATAAATAAACAGTACAGTTATATGCTAGATGTAACTAGTTTATTCTGAAATGTGTCACACAAGATAAGCATATATCAGTGCTCATGGAAAAAAGCAAACCAGTTTCCTTGTATAAAAGTGATTTTGATTTTTTTTTTTCAATAGCTATTTACATTTCTTTTTGTTGTTGATGTTGTGGTGTCTAAGTACAAAATCTTAAATATCTGATTGATGAAAACACCTCAAAGTAGTACTGTAACTCAATACTATGCATTTACTGATACACTATGAGATGTTTTTTAAGCTCTTGTATAGAACCAGTTATTGTCACAGAATAAACATAATACTGTCTAGGTGTAGTAGTTGCTCTCAATCCTGATAAAAACTGTACGAAATATATGAGATAGTTATCATGAGTGCAAAATATAAATGATAAGTAAATCCACAAAAGCAATTTCAACAGTTTGACTGGCATCTATGGAAAATGAATTTATTGAAATAATATGATTGGCAAGTTTTGTGGAGTTCTTTACATTAGTAAAGCTTATGCTACTTAAGATTTCACTGTCTTTCAAAGGCAAGGCGCGGCTTCAAGTGAATGGTAATTTTTAATTGAGAAAAACCCAATAGATACTAATAAAAACAGTTCTTTAAAATAAATGCATATAGATCAAATGCGTGAAATGTATGTCTGAAGATAAGGTTATCATTAATATTCTCAAATCACTGTATTGCATAAAGATAGAAGGCAAAGATTAAATGTTTTTACATTTGGCAATTTTTAAAGAAATAGCAATGCATTTTGCTTCCTTAAGGGTAAGTCAGAATACTACAATTAATGACATGCTAAACCTACATATGGTAAACAATAAAATAAATCATCTTAAGAGTAGAACAAATGCAAGAAAACCTGGTTGAGCACTGAGTTCTCCAGTGTTTAAACCAGTAAGAAACAAAAGTTAGTATTAATGTATTAGTATGAAAAAGTAACTGAGTATTCACGGAAAATATGGGCATAATTTGTTTTTACTGAGAAATATGGGGAGTGGCCTATGATGTATATATTGCTGTTACTGAAAAGAGAAAAGGAGAGGC
Source organism: Nestor notabilis (assembly GCF_000696875.1). NCBI lineage: Eukaryota > Metazoa > Chordata > Aves > Psittaciformes > Psittacidae > Nestor > Nestor notabilis. Next base: position 12,102 of record NW_009933364.1, read on the forward strand.
TTTCCTCTTAAACACTGAAAAAGCTACAATTTACATGTGCTCATGCATTTCTGTCAAATACAGCACTACAACTTGCAAAATACTGGGTCTGTGCACATTCCCAATTTTTACATCATTATCCTTCTCCATCACTAAAATATGCCAAGACAGTTCACATCTGCTTTTCACATATCTCAAAACATTTTCTTACTAATTTTTTTTTTTTTTTTTTTTTTCAGACAGGTCTGGCAAATAGCTTTCAGGACAGAGCTTATTTTATCTGTTTCTCACCCCTCCCCACTTCTTTTCCAACATTACCACTGTGCCTCTGGTAGATATACTCGTATTTGTAACTAATTTGTAGCGTTAACATTTTGGCCTTGCATAAACCTGGGTAGTTCAACAAACTTTCTAGCAATAGCCTCACATTTCATTGCCATTTAGCAGGTCTTGTAAGTATAAGCTCTACAAATAGGTTAGCACTGAAGTTTTACAAGTTGCATATCCAAATTTCACACAGTTATCTTCTACTTAATGCTGCTGAAGCACTGCAGTCTACAAAAGCAACCTCAGGAGCAAAATCTGCACACATACATACATACACAAATTGATTCTTGCGCCAAATACAGAAAAAAACCCCCAATTTCACAGTCACTGTTTTCACAAGGCCATGAGCAGAGCAATAAATTGGTAATATTTAGATTCAGATCTTATTTTCATTTGGAAAATGGTTAGTTTGATGACATTAAAACCAAAACAACAACAAAAAAAAAGTTGCAGCATGGCTTTCCTTTCCTTCCTTAGTATGCTTGAGGAAAAAGATGGCCAATTCTTTACGTTAATAACAGTTTTCATCAGACACAACGTAAAAGCAACACCAACAGTGAAAGGATTGCAGATGATCTGTGTCCCTGAATTATATGCATACTGTAACAGGATACGAGTGTACTATGTTTATATTAAAAATATACTCAACACTTAATGAACTATACTCTGAACTCTCCTAGGCCAACTTTGCAACAGAAGCTGTAATTTTAATGTATTTCCACAGTATTTTTTAGATATTTGGTTTTGGGTTAATTTTTTAATCATAGAATCATAGAACGGTTTGGGTTGGAAAGGACCTTAAGATCATTTAGTTCCAACCCCCCTGCCGTGAGCAGGGACACCACACACTAAACTATGTCACCCAAGGCTCTGTCCAGCCTGGCCTTGAACACTGCCAGGGTTGGAGCATTCACAACTTCCTTGGGCAACGCATTCCAGTGCCTCACCACCCTCACTGTGAAGAACTTCTTCCTTATATCTAACCTAAACTTCCCCTGTTTAAGTTTAAACCCATTACCCCTTGTCCTACCACTAGAGTCCCTAACGAAGAGTCCCTCCCCAGCATCCTTGTATGCTAAATGATAAACAACAGTGACAAAATTAATCACCATATTCTTCTACAGTCTCTTTGTACTTTTATCTTTACTTCTATTCTTTTGATCTTTCACCCAGTTGCTAGGGATTCAAATCTCATTAGTCAGCATTTTATAATTCCGTGTTAAGAAATATAATTATTTCAACTTGGGATAGTATTTTAAGTCACTTCACTTAAGTATTTGCTTGGGAAATGGTCCAGAAGATGAGGTCAACTGAATCCAGCTTTACAATCCACACTTGGAATACAACAGATGAAACATAAACAATTACTGAAATGTTGCCTTCATTCTGCGCAGTGTGTCCTGAATTTTTCGAGAATGTTTTTCTGCTGGTATCTGATGGAAGTTGGCACAGTTGTCAGCTGCCAAGACAGAAACATCTGCATCTTTAAAACGAGTTATTCTTTGTCTGAGGTAAGATTGCAGCTTGAAATCTGGTGTATATGTGTAAGGATTCTCTTGAAACGCATGAACTTGGCTCACAACTTTTGCAATATTTCTTGAAAGAGAATATAGAAAAAAAAATTAGTTTGTTTGGCTGACAATAAAAACAAAACCAAACTCCCTAAACCGAAGGAGGAAATTCAAAGGCATCGAGCATTCTCTTCCACAGTGTATGTCCCTTTGACTGAAGCTATTTAAACTGCTAACTGTGAAATGCTGCATTAGCTTTCATTATCCCTTTAGACAACAGTCTATTTTAAAAAAGGTAGGCGATATACATATATAATTAAATTTACCTAAGTTTAGTCCACTTGTGAGCTCCGTTTGTCATTGTGAATCCTCCAGTTTCAAGTTGTTGGACATGCATAGCCAAAACATGGGCTGAGGGAATTGTTGGAAGTGTTTTGTATCTTCCTCCTTCCATCAAGCACAAGCTGTCACTTTTTAAAAACACCTAGTTTAAAAATGCACACAGATAAATCTCATGTTAAGTACCAGGGCAGGTTTTAAAAGAAGTTCCGCACTTCATGTGTTTAGCATTACGGATTTATTTGTCATGAATATTAAGTTTTGGCATTGAAGAATACAGTATGAATTAATCTGGTGGCAAACATTTTAAAGCACTCAAAGTAATCAAAATATATTTCATACATAATTGTAATTGTTCTAAATCATAACCAAAATGTTTTAGAACTTCATTCTATGATTCAAAATTGCACAAATCAGTAAGAGAATGCCGGTGATAAAATAAACATTTAAGATTTTTCAAAACAGATTACAGCCACAAAGCTTCTGCAGACATCGTCAGGAAAAGTGTATCGAATGTTCTAGCTTGCTTTGAAACTTCTTTATTTTTAGTCACACAGGATATGTTTTTGAGAAATACTGAGAGGAAAATTTGCGTAAACCTCTTGGATTAAGAGCCAAAAGTCTTATATCAAATTAAAATCTCCTTCATAATACAAAATAATAATTATGGCTTTCATGCTGCAGAGGCACTCACTTAAGCAGAACTTGCATCTTCTCCAACCCCAAAGGAGTTTTTTTACATTAAAGACTTCATACTATACCTCAACAGCCTTGAGTTCCTCCATTATTTCGGCTACTTTTGCAGGTAAAATTTTCCAGGCCTTACAAGAAAACAAAATACATTTTTATTTTTCACATTAATGTTTAAATTGGAAAAAGATTATGTTAAGCAGAATAGTTACAGAACAGAGCCCCAGACTTACTGGTAACTGTCGTACAATAAGATTTTCTAAGCCTGATAGGATTTGCATCGCAGTAGCAAAATTCCTTTGTTCATAGCAGCCTTTTGCTATAAGAAGAAATTTTGATAACAAGCTCACCTGCAACTGAAAAGAAGAAAATTAAGATATACTATATATATATAATATACTAAATATATACAGTAAATCTACATAAATCTACATAATAAAATTAAATGAGAAGGAAAAAGAAGAGGTGTATTTTCTTTTTGAATTTGTTACAAAAATTGGTGACTGTAGTAACATTTCCCTCCTACACAGATTCCCATTTCCTGTCACCAAGTTGTCCTTGTTAAAGTCTGACACCTATTCTCCTCAGGCAACCCATTTCTTACATTTTAATAGGTTTTGAGATCTACTACTACAAAACATCCAAGACATCCAAGACCCTCCTTGCAAACCAAACTGTTAACTGCCATCTCACAGGTGTATTTCACAATATTTATGGCAGCTTTGCTATATAGCAACCCATATACAATAACAATAACTATTTTATAATTAATAATACAATAAAACAATGACAAACCTTAGATGTGTGACATGTTACAATTTCAGCAGCAACCCAGGTGCTGACACTGTCTGCATTACTTAATAATTGTAGAAGGTACTGGTCTTGTATGCACTTTGACAGAAACAGATTACAGACTTTAAATGAAACTGTCTCAGCAGAAACAGCTCTATGGAGAAAACGGGGGAAAAAAGACAAAAAATAACTCATGTTGACTTTGGATTTTCAAAGAAAATCTTGATTGTGAAGATGCCAACTTCTAACCATTTAAAATGATTTTGCTGTGTTTGCAGTCTCGAGTTTATGATCTTTTACAAAGCACATAGTGAACTATGTCACTTTTTTCTCCTATAATTACAAGATAATTATATGTCATTTCAAGATAAGCACATAGTATACATTTCTGTTCATAAAGACACCTTCACCACTTGTTACTGAATAAAGCAAACTGTCTAATCTGATGCAGTGTAACAGCCAGAAATCCAAACTCATTAAAAACTGCAGTCACATAAAAAATTAAGCCTGATACCTAGTGGCGCCATACAGTTTCCCATGCTTGAACCACTGAATCAGTATAAGCCAGCCAATTCAGCCTCTGTCATTTAACAATCTGTAAAAGATGAGCTGCTTTAGATGTTCACTCCCTACCCTTACAAAAAAGTCTACTACAGGTAGTGCAATTAACAAATATTAATTAAAAACTAGCTGAATCCACTGAGTATGTAAGAAGCAGACCATAATCAAATATAATTAGGTCCATGTGGCTGTATGAAAACAATAATTACCATTGAGCAAGTAATTTAAATAGGTTGGTAACTGCTCTAACAATGAGAGGAAAATTCTTATCTATCTGTGAATTCTCGATACTTCATCTACCTAACAGTACAAAATGAACATTGCACAGAGAAGCTCTGAAGTTTCCATCCACATTTAGAACCCAACTGTGCAAAGTCCTGGTCAGGCTGCTCTTGTTGACCTTGCTTAGGGCAGGGAATGTTGTACTACATGATCTTGAGAGGTCTCTTCCAACCTCAGCTATTCTGTGACACTATAATGGTCCCTAAGATTTTAGATACATACATACACGCATGATCAAGAAACCTGTTTCAGAAACTATTCTTTTTTTTTTTCTCCCTGCCAAAAATGGAACCTTTGAAGCAACCCCCCAGCACAAGCCTTCAGAAATATTTTGGCCTTGACCCACTTTAGATTTCAAAGAAATCACCTTTCAAATGCAACCTACCACGTATGTGCATAGCTACATGTACATACACATGTATAAAATCTCCTGAAAGTAAAAAATTTATACGAACAGACTATCTAGTCTGTTGAAAAGATATTAAGCATTTTAAATGTTTTTCTCTTCCTGGATATATTACAGGTGTAAACCAGTAAGTTATTGTGCATCAGCAGAATAGAGGGCAGTTAAAACAAACAACTTACTTTTGGACAGAAACACATTTGTCTTTAACACCAAGTGCTCTTGAATTTAGAAAGTGTACTGGATGACATTTATGAAATACTTCCTAAATAAAAAGAGCAAGATATATCTGTTGTTAAGATCTAGTAGTTCTTTTAAAATACTCAGGGATAAAAATGACAGACAATCCCCTCCCCTCCCCCTCTCTTCAGCAATTTATCAGAGGGATCACAGTCTAAATTTTACTGTAGAAAGTTCAGAGAAAAAATGGATCATTTTAATTCAAAGTCTTAAGAAGTAGTATGAAATAGCTTGAAAGAGGGTTGGGAAATGTTAGGCAAAGAAGGGTGAGTATAATGTAAGAAGAAAGATATTATTTGTACTTCCAAGTAAACCTAGACCTCTGTACCTGTTGCAGTAATGTCAGCTGACAACAAAGCTCTTGCACACTGTATTCTATTAAGAGATATGGTCCTACTTCATCTGATTTAGTAAAGGAGACCGGGAATTCTTCTCTAAAACTGTTGTAGCATGGCTTTGGCAAAACTGATGAACTAGTGTACAGTCGCTCTCTCTGATATTGTGCAATTGGTCCCACACCTTTGGAAAGTTTCCAGTTAAAGTTCTGTAGGAAAGAAAAAAACCAAATCATAACATCTTTAAATCAAATATTATATCTCCCCTTGATGTAACTTCCTGGAATGTTCTGTTAGAGAAACTCCTTTGTGGATGCAAAACTCTTCAGCTAATCTTCAAGGTTAGCCCAGACACTGATTGGTTTATTCAACACTGCTATTTTAAGCTAATATGCACAGTCAATGAGTCTGTGCCGTAGGCTGCCAGATCTCAATCAACAATCAGTATTTAAAACAAACTTCTGTGTATTCAGGCTTGCTGCCATAATGTGGTACATATTCTTAAGTTCTATATTTTATATTCTACTTCTTACTATTTCTTGTACTCTTTTGCTTAGAATCAAACATCCCTTTCCAAAGAAATATTTGGTTTTCCATTCTTTTCCCCTTTTCTATCTTCTGGTATCATTAAAATGCAGTAACAGCAAAACAAGTCCATGTTTCTCTATTCTGCTTGCCCTTTATTGGTTGAATCCCCAGCATACTCTGTGGGGTTCTGCACCTTTTTCCCAGAGGTTGATTCTAAATTCAGCTTACACATTATAGATACATTTGACTTCCACATGCCATTTCGGTCACTCTGTTGAGGATTTTTTTTCAGGAAAAGCATACATCATGTTCTGGCTTCTGGGGTTATTTTTCACTAGCACACTCTATAAATCAGTAAACATGGACAAAAGTTCAGACAAGTTTTTGCTACAAGCTTTGAAGTTTTAGCAAGAAACCTCTCACCTCCTGCTGTTTTCCTATATTTATAGTCTTACAAAGATATATGCCTAGTAAAAAGTATTTATCTTTGACAAGGGGGAAAAGGTTTCCTAACAACTATGAGTCACATGCTAATATCAAGACTGAAGAGTTCAGCTTCTCTCAAAACTATTATCTGATCCATTATTATTGAAACAGCTGACAGGGCACACATTAAGGTTTAAGATTATTTCCACAGTTATAGAACAGTTTAGGCCTTAGTACTTCCAAAAGAAAATTTAAAAGACAGGTAGATAATTTTTGCTAAATAAGGATCTGGACCGTGAGCTGGATCTCTACTTTTTGTAAGGAAATAATCAATGGAAATGTGTTCCGTATACCACAGTCTGGTGAAAAGACATACCTTTCTGGAAACATCTTCTGAGAGTTTTTTACATAGGGAATGTAATGTTTTTCTGTCCTCCTCACCTTCCTCTTCACATTTGTCCATGCTGGAGCTCTGATGAGCACTGCCACTTTTCCTGGCAGAAGCATCCTCAAGCAATGACAACAAACGCTCACCATAGCCATTTAATGGAGCAACCTGTAAATGCAAAAGAAGTTAACAGAATATTGAACTCAATTTCCCATAAAATATAAGCAAGACACAGTATCGTTGAAAGATCCATGTCTGTCCAAACCCAAACATTTCAACATATCTGTCAAAGACAGAGGTATTTTTCTTTTACTTTAATTGTAAGTAGGACAGTTTTTCATAATAACAATCTTAGATATACCCTAACTGACTTAAACTGATTTCCATCCTCCCCCCCCTCCCCGCCTTAAAGCCTCTGCTGAAATTCCTGACTTACCTTGGAAGAAATAAATTCTTTTAGGGTGCACAGAAGGTCAGTATTTGTTGCAAAGTCTACACTGTAGCAGTCTTCAATCCAAGCCTGCAGGATGTAGAAACTGCGGTTACATATTTTGGTAAGTGAGGTGGAAGGATCCAGGCTTGCACTGGTGAGAAGAAAAAGGCACTGTTTTAACCAAAATTGATATCCAATCCCAATTTAAACATACGTGTTCAATAAACCACAAGTTTATTTTTGAAATGTTAAGTCATTAAAAAAGCCACAAGTATCATTTGGTAATGACTGTACTATCTGAAACTTAAAAGTTTCATGTCTGTAGAATCCATGGCTCTATGGAAACAAAGCTGTGGTTGTACTTACAACCCATCACTGAACAACTGGTAAAAGTAAGAATTCAGAAATAAAAAAAAAAAAGTAAGCACATTGTCACATATAGCACTTGCTTTAGGGTCACTCTCACTTTTCAAGAGTCTTACAAGAACAAACATCAAAATTCAGTTTAATCAAGTAAATCTTTTCAGAAACATCTATTTGCCATTGGGGGGGATATGACAGCGGGACAGTTGTGCTTTAATATAATTTTCACAGGAAATTACTGTACCTGGATAAAGTGCTGCTGATTCTATCAAGAAGAAACTGCAAAAATTCTTCTTGTGTGCAGAAATAGCGAAATGTGTAGAGAAACTGCTGTACGTACCCTTCTAAAAATGCATTTCTGCGAAGCACAAGAAAAACCTCAGACAAGTAAAAACACATTTTCTTCTTGCATCAGACTACAGCAACAGGAAAAAAAAAATCCTCAAAATATCATGAATTAACAGGGATTTTAAATTCTGAAGCTCTACATAAAACCTGGATTCCTTTTTATTTTATTTTTACACATCAAATATTGTGATTGCCAACACTGAAAGCATTATTTGTTTTAAAAAAGTTTCTCTATTTGTAATTTTGTGAATAACCACTTTGACATTTCTATTATGATCAAAAATTACATTTTAAGTAGCATGGAAGAATATATTTAATTTTTTTCCCCCCATCATTTCACTTTAAAAGATTTTTATTGCAATAAGAGCATAAAAAGTAGATATTTTAAGCAAGAAAATATTTCCTGTAGCTCTAGAGTAGTGGTTGTTTTAACAACAGAATATACTCATTACGCACATTGAAAATGTGCATATTTTATTTTTTTTTATACACACACATACTTTCAAGATCTGAACACAGGTTAATTGTCCTGTCTCCTGAAGGTTTACAGCTAACCATAAAAATTTGGGTTTGATGAATGTAGAAGCTCTGACTCTAAAACAATTTCCTCACTTTGTGTGTAATACTAACTACCAGGAACAGCAGCACTCAGGATAAACAACTGATTTTCAAGAGTCAGGATGACCTGCTCCCTCTATAGTGGTACAAGTCTGATGAAGCCTCTCAGGCAGTTTCCATCCTTCATACTGTTACGGCTCAGATAGCTTAAAAGACCACCCCCCTCATCCTAGTTGAAGGTTAAAGGACATCTTTGTTCCCATGTAAGCCCTGAAAGAAGCCTGCATCTTGCATAGTCCCAAGGACTGGGGCAATAATCTGTAAAACATTTTCACTTCCAGACCCTATTAATAAGAATTATCAATTGATATGTTTTGAAGAATTGTTACACTGCTGGCAGTAACATAAACCCTTGATACCATGGCAACTATAAGTGCAAAACCTTAAATAAGGATAAAAAAGTTACAAGTTATTAGTTTTTGATTTATTGTCAAATGCTTTGAGTTTTAATCGAATCCAGACTTAACAGTTTGGCTTATTTCTTATCAGGCTGTCTTTTGCCACTTCCATGCATATTTCTGTAAATAAGTGTTCACAGAAATAAGATTAAACTCAATACAAGAGAGGAGAATTTATGCAATGTTGAGAAACTAGGATTTATCACAGACTATTTTTTCCTGAATTAGCAACTGCGTCTCAACCCGCTCCTAATTAAGGATGTGCAAAAGATACTATACCTAGAATATAAATAAGCCATTAAACCAAGTGGTGTACCAGCCTGCAGAACTCTTATTCCATTTTGATTATTACACTGGTGTTTCTCTGTGTTATAGTAAAGCAGCACTGATGACTCATCAGGTGTCACATCCACTGTGTTAATTCTCCCATTGTGAATGACTGTAGGCAGCACACAGGATTCCACACCCCACTGTTCTGCATACATGATCTGCTCAAAGATGTCAAGCCATGAAAAAATAAACCATAGGAAATTAAAGCGGAAAATCCACACAAAATGCAGTCAAAGCCTCATTGCATTTCATCATAAAATTGCTTTCCCCTCCCCCCCCTCTTTTAAGCAATACTAGTAGCAGTTACCTTTTCTTTTGATAATTTAGATCCTACTTAATTTGGCACTTTGACACAAAACATTTTGCATTTCATATACTGACTTGAACAGCCAACTACGCTGATGCAGTAATGAAATGACAAAGGAAACACAAGCAAAATGAAGTCTAACTTGCCTGCACGTATTTCTTCACCAGTTCAAGAAACTGCACTTTTGATTTCATCTCCTGTAGCTGTTCTCTCAATTTGGGCAACACAGATTTAGTTTCAAGACCTTTAGATTTAAAACACACAGTGTATAAACATCAATGATTCTGATTTAAATGAAAGAAAAAAAAAATCCTTAAAAGTACTACACATTCAATTAATTACTGGCAAGTTGCTGTAATCTTACCTTTGCTGCTTCTTTCTTTCTGCAATAGTTTCTGGTAAAACTTTATGGTCTTTCTGTAATTTTTTGTCTCCATCATTAGCAATTGTTCTAGTTCCTATTTAAAGAGAAAAAGGATTCTGATCAGAATGGTAAATGCAAGGTTCGAGTAGGAAATGGAAGTTTTAGAAGAGAATTATTTTGTACGACAAAGAGAACATCCTAACAGACAATAATATGATACTAACCAGGAAAAACTACCTTTCACACCTCTGCTTACAGGCAAGCTACAACAGGCATCATCTGTCCCCATGAAAGCATTAGTTATGCCACAGTGCTACAACTTAAGAACTAGAACTAGTTTGTGTTTGATGATACTGCACTGAAGTTTGCCTGTGTCCATTTTTATAGATATGCCTTTAGTTATAATTGCACTTATCTTGTTGTTTTCCAGAGCAGTTAAAAAAGTTATACTAAGAAGTCATCCAAAATTAAAAGTGAAGGGTTCTGAAATCAGTGCAGACCTCAGAAAATCTCTGTTAAGCGGCTGACCTATATTTGCAGCAAGAACGTAGTATTTGACTAAAAGTGATGCTTTCATTCGAACATGTATAATTACATTATATTATAGAACCAGGTCAGAAGGCAGACAGGAGAGCTGCTCTATAAATAAAGGACATACTGATTTTGAAGTTCAGATTACTTATTTTATATTTATGCATTTACATAATTGAAAAAATGAACTAAATTCCTATAGAATTACATAACTTAAGCAATGGATAAAATGAAATTATACTGGGCTTCCCACATTAATATAAAATTTAATGTAAACATTTATAACTGTTTGCATATCAAAGGTTTCATTATTTTACCAACCAATGAAAATGGGCCATCCGCTTTGGGTTCAGCTTCTTATTTATTATGAAACAACACATGATGTGTGTTGTGTTTTATAAAAGTGGTGGCTTTTGCACTTGGGTCCTAAGCTAACTACCAGTGACCCAGTTACATGAAACAGCATTTTAAATGGAGTAAGTTCACTGAATGCAGCAGACAGAACTCCCACAAGCAGAGCGATCAGAAAACACATAGCTCAGAGCTAACATATCAAACAACAGATTGGTAAATAGGTTAGCTTTAATGGGATGGGCTTACTAGAAATTAATTTAAGTTTGAGAAAAACTCGTCACTGTTTTTCAGAAAAATTCAAAAGGTTTAACAACATAGTTCATTAGCAGCAAGTCACAAAAGCCCTGTGGATTTTAAAAACACTTCTACATAGGCATCACATAGAGTATAGTGAAAGCACAGAAAAGCTATTTTCTGATTCTGAATTGGAAACTGCTTGCTTTTACTTAAAAGCTTGATTTTATTTCATCAATTAAAGCGAAGCCAAGTTGATTAAGACACTGTGAACACAAAAAGGGAATCAGACAGAGTGTCCACTTTCTGATGCTTGGAATCTGATGGGCAGAAGTGGTTTGTCCCCTAAATAACTTCAGGTGAGTAGAAATAAAGTTAGTAGGAAATTCCCACTCTATTCCACAACATCTTCCATTTTAGGTAGGTCTAGGATATAAACATTTTTGATGAAGCTATACATTCAATTGTTCTGCTCCCTCTGAAGTACATTTATTTGTCAGGGCATACTTCTGTGGAAGATCCCTTAGTCTAGGGCACAAAGTAATGATAGAGTTACTTTGCTTACTTGGGAAAATTGCAAATTCCAATCTGTCCTTGAAGCATAAGTTTTTTACATCCTGAAGGATGACTTCACCAAAGGATGCAGAATATTGGCAGAAGACAAAGGAAGAGAGAAAACGAATGGGAAAGGGGAAAACTGTGGCCAGAACATCCAAAACCTTTGCTTGCAACAACGTAGCTTGGGTGCACTAAAGTTTGGTGGAGACTCTTACAAGTAGCTTATGAGATCTAGGGGATAACTGAAACCTAGTGTGGGCAATGAAGAAAAGAGCAAAGGCTAAGAGTGAAGGCTCGGGGCTGAAAACAAACTGAAAGCCAGCTTACCAGACTACAGAAAAAAAAGCTCTTATGAGGGCAGATTTGGACATCCCCCTGGAGAAATGGAAGCCCTAGTAGCTGCCTTCCCTTCTTGCTCTGCCGCAGGGACTTGGTTTGCTTTGTCTGTATTGCACTCTGTATGAGGGTGCAAAATCAGCAGCTCCTGGACTAGAGATGATGTGACGCAGGGGACATACACTTCTTTGCCTAAGGACTAACTTTTCTAAATGCAGATTAACCTCTGCTGACCTTAAGAACCACAATGAACTATCTGATAAGCACCTGAACTGCAATGAACTGATAAGCACTTACACAGTAAAGCATTGATTATTTTTATGACATTTGAAAGTGTCACCTTGATCCATAAATATTTTATGCTATTTCACATTCTGTCCAAACATAAAAGTACATATTACCTTTTTTTGAATCATAACTTGATTAATCCTACTGTTAATATTGTTCATCATACAACACGTTTTACTTTTTGCATCTTATTAAATCACAACCTAAGGTGCAGACAATATCTAACAGTTTCCGATAGAAAAATAGAAAAGTTAATTATTTTTATGGCAGGCTACTTAATTCTGACATAAATGTATGTTCTGGCACTCAGAGTTTCTCAGAACTTTTGTGTTCTCAAACCTACTTACAGGTATACAAAATTAAAGAACAAAAGAAATTTAACTGCATTTAGTTTTAGAACGTGAATAAATATACATTTGAATTATATTAATATTTTCATTGGTGAGATTAGTGTATTAGTGAGATGTATGTGTCTCCAAAACTGTAATTTGTTGTGCGGTTAGACTCTCATTCAGTGCTCAGTTCCAGCTGCAGACTAGACTTGCATTGGCCAAGCAGAGCTATTCTTTTGAAAGGGAAGTGCCACTAAGTTGAGACAAATGTAGTGAAGCTCAAATGTCTATCTTTAAACATTCACTCTTTGAAATAGCAACTCTTAAACATTGCTTTAGTGCACTTTACCACAAAGCTGTAGAATCAGGTTAACTTTATTGCTAACTTTTCAAAAATCTGTCAAAGACCTGGGGCAAGAAGTAGATAAATACAGTCCTTGTCAAATAATGAAAACTAGACTACAGCTAATCAAGGAACTGGTTTCTGAAATAAAACTGGTTTGATGAATCAGGCAGCAAAGAGACAGTAGAAAGAAGCTGCCAAAGCTACTTATCACCTACACGTTGATAATGGATTGTCTAAAGAACTTAGAATCATCATCTCCTGGCTGCTGCAATATCAGAAAAATAAATTTTCAGTTTCATTTTTTTCTTTGTCTTTCTTATATATATTGACCACTTCAAACTTGTAGCAGTTCATCATGTTTCAGCAACATTGCTGATAGTTTATTTCAGAAATTGTCATGATTGATGAAGTTTGGAAAAATAGCAGGATATTATGAAGGTTTTCTTTGCTCTGGTTAAATGTTCAAGGTTGCTGCAATTAGAGGAATATGATCCTGCAAGTTTTTATTTGAAACACATTTGGAAGAAGCTGGATTTCACAGAAAGTCAGTGCAGTAATGCCAGCAGAAAGATTGAAGTTGTTGATGCTATGGTAGTGAAAGAAATAAAAACAGTCACGAGACTAAAAAGTAAACTGGTATTTTAAAGTACCCTCTGTTGAATTTGTAGTAACAAGGCACTTAAAAAGCATTTTTAATAAAAATTATGAAATAATATTTTAAAATACTGTTTTTAAGATTATATACCTGAATATTCTAGTATATCAACACTTTTTCATATAAATAGTACGAGAGAATATAAGTATCTGCACATACATGCTTTTTTGTGAAAATTAACTCTTCTTTTGCAATGCACTCAAAACATTTCCATACCGTACAAGAGTATTTAATCTTCCATTAATAATCTTCTCTGAATATAAACTGAAATATAAGCTGAATTTGACTTCACAAAAAAAGACGACAATTTATAATTGTATTCCTTGTAACTTGGACACAAAGGGATCTCGCAAATTAGGAAGACTATTTATGTAAGATACCAAGCTTCTATTGTCTCAAAATAACTATTTTATTCTTGTTTGTCCACTTGGCCTCATATGCAGTCCAGATCACATTCATTATTTCTGCATTACTGAGAGAGAATAAGATTAGTCTAATTTTTGTTCAGCTACTAAGATTTCAGATAACATCAGGAAGATTAGTTCACTTATCCTCAGAGTAGTATGCATCTTTTTCAGCTATCAGAATGTGCATTCTTTTCCTCTCCAAAAGAATTGTTTACTAATTGCTAAACTGAGCTTTGTATCAATAGTAATTGTCCTCCAGTGGAATGTTCTAGGCATGAACACAATATAATTTTCTACAGAGATACCTTATGATTATTTCCCCCCCCAGCATCCTGCATTGTTGTTGGGTTAGCCATGCTCTTATGTGTTAATGCATATAGTAGCAATGTATGATAGTATGCATTAATTTCATAAACAAATTCCAAAGCAGACTGTAAACACCATAAATCATGCTTCATTTTTGTTGTATGCCTCTTAAATAGTGAAAACAATTGCCAAGAACTCAAAAGAACTCAAACTAAATTGACAAGTAGCCTGTAAAATCTCAAAGTCAAAAAGACTGCCTGTTGAAACAGAAAAATCTGTTCAGATGCTTATGAGAAATCCTTTACTTGTGAAAACCTATTCTTCAGTCAAAAATTACTCCTTTAAGTGCGGAAGATTATGCAATCCCATTTTTCTCTAGCTGGCATGCTTACACAGGATTGAACAGCTCTACAGGATTAAAAATAGGACTTTTTGAGAAGATGGAAATTTGACAGTGACAGACCTGAAAACTTTTAAAAAAAAATATTTATTTTTACACAAAGCAACAGTTTCTCATGCTGTTTTCTCCTACAGACTTACATATGAACATTAAGGAGCATGGGGGAAAAAAAAAAAAAAGAAAAAGAACATCCTCAGTGATTCAGGGTTTAACTTGCTGAAAAAGAACAGTGCAGGTCCTGCTTCATTTTTATTAAACATGTATCTGGCAGAAACAATAATGATACCTAAACTAGACAACTAGTTTCTCAGGGACACAAAAAGATTCCAGGTGTCGCTATACTAACAGGTCTTCCAGTCATACCAACTCATTTACTTAAATCTTCCCCCTTTCCTTCCCATGAGCCAGCTCAATCTTTCTGGATTTTTACATTTTTATATATTATTCCTATTCTGTGGCTTTGGACCTGCAATATTTACAAACTGAAGCCCATTATAGCTAGATGCACAAATATAGAATTTAAGTAAATGTACTCAATATAATCTTTAAGGCAATGGAAGACTTTGCTAATCTAAAGTAACTGCCCCTACTCATACTCCCTCATGTCCTCCAAGCTGCTTAAAAAGCACAAAGCTGCACTCATCATGATGATGAGCCATCTCCAAGAGAAAAGATGTGAGCCAGTAACTGCCGTTCTGCTGGCAAACAGTAAGAAGCTGTAGAAAATTCACTGAGACCAAGGAAAATGTCTCAGAGCATGTGACAGGGAGGACCTCTTGAGCCTGTGACACATGCCAGTCATAGTGATTCTTAGCTCTTTTCCATAATATTACCACCATGGGGTTTGTGCATATGGCAAGCAGTACTTTCCCAGTCAACTTCAGAAAGAGAAGATGGGATTGTAGGTTAGTAATTATCAATTTCATGTCAGTGCATTCTTTATTTTGGAATACTACCCTGGTATATTGGTCACACATCACAAATCTCGAGGATTTTAAACCACTTAAGAGTCAGTATTTAAAAGAAGAAATAGTGTTTCAACTCAGTAGAACAAAACAATTACTAAAATTCTTTTAACCAGCAAATTAAGAGGTATCTTAACGATTTTAAATCAATGTACTCACCACTTTTTTAGCATCTATATTTTGTGACTCACTTGATTTCTGCTTTCCAAGGTTTTTCATGTACCTATGAACTTCTGAATCAAAACATTCAGCTCCATAAAATGCACTGCTCCAACCAGGACTACAGCCATGAAAGTCAGATAGGTTGGGAGACACAAGGTAGCTGTTTCCAGCTATTTTCATCATGGTCTCTTCCTCGGGC
The DNA here is from genome assembly GCF_000696875.1 of Nestor notabilis. Lineage (NCBI taxonomy): Eukaryota > Metazoa > Chordata > Aves > Psittaciformes > Psittacidae > Nestor > Nestor notabilis. The sequence continues at coordinate 28,137 of NW_009933364.1, forward strand.
TCTGTATTTTCTTCTGCAAAGCCTGGATCAGTACAACTGCCGTTGCCTTGTAAACACTGTTGTTCTTTCTCTGAGGGGGCAGTATTGTGCAGCCTCAATTCTTTTTTGATATTATCCGAAGGTGACTCATCAAATTCCATTTCAGCTAATGATGTATTTATCATAGGCTCAGCCTTCACATCAAAGGCTGCTTCCCCTTCTCCTAAAGAGGGTGTATGGGGGGGAAAGAAGTAACAGTCATGTGCTGTGATGCACGTTTTGCTGAACTTAAACACTACACATACAAAACAGTTACGAGACTACCTATGTGCTCTAACAGTGGTGTTAGATGCTTATTTTGGCTCCGTGCTTTTGTACAGTAATAAATGTTGATGACATCTCAGAATTTTTAAGCAATAGTTACACAATACAATTACGGAAGTAACAATATTTTCTGTGCATATGGAACAAGCATTTAAAAAAAGTACAGAAGCGTTAAAACAAAAGATAACTATGTCAGATCTGTGCAAGTATTAGTAAAAAGCTTAGCTCTTGATATTTTTTCCATCCATAATTCTTGAAGCTTTTATTGCATACATAGAAGGCAAGAATTTTTGATGTAGCCAAAGGGGACACAGATGTTAAACCTTCTACTCCTACGAGACTCACTCCTTTGAGCTACGATGGGACTTTACAGTTCTAACTGCTACTACCAACCTTAAGGGACAGAGGAGACAGTCAAAGGTTGGCATGATGCTGACAGGAGCTTTTACATCTGCCAGAAGTCTCCCTTTTCACTTGAGCAACCCTCCAGGGCTTAGATATGACACCTTGGAGTCAAACGGACCTAAACTACTGGTGCAAAGAAATCACATACCCTATGGGAAAGTCTGGCTCTACTTTTGCAATCATTCTGAGCCAAAATGGAAAACTGTAACAGAGAATGACAGCAGCCAAGTGCAAACTTAACTTTTATGGCAAAACATAAATTTGTAAAATGTAGGGGTATAATCCATTCTGTAAAGAACACATGGTTTAACTTTAATCAAAACAGAGAAGTAACCAAATTTAAATGCTGAAACTTGGCTGAACTATCTTGGAGAGAAAAAAAAAAAAGAGGAAATAATACTGAAACAACAGCAACCAAATACAACCTGTTCATGAATCAAGCCCTGAAAGGGTTATGGTTTTGTTATTATAATGGGATTTACCAGTCCCAGCTCAGTTTTGAGCTCAGTTACTGAAAGTGACCTTCAATCACAAAATGTGAAGTACAAATAAACAATCCACTAATATAATAACCTCAATGAGTGCCCTGAAATGGCATCGTGGAACCAAGATTGTGATTAAAAGGCAAAACTATCTTCATTATAATTTGTCCCACTATTCATTTTAGTATCTATTTTTAAAAAGGCACTTCAGTGGATAGAAAAGAGACGTGGAAGAATTTCTAGGAGAGACATAAATACCTGTTTATGAAAACCCTTTTGATGAAATTAAAAACACCCATTTAAATGCAAAAGCAATGAAGTTTCTAGACTTCAGTACAATTCCCTTCCTCAGAATTTGTAAATAATTTTATTGACAGGTTTTTTTTATTTTAATGCATTTTATTTACCTCATTGCTTAGTTTTGTTTTAATTCTGATATGTGAACAAAGAAGGACCAGATTTGTTGCACAGCCATCCTTCAATCAATCAATCCTCAATTTCTTCAGTAACACCTAAGGACTCATAAACATCTTCTAAAGTTTTCCTCTCTGCCTAGCTAAGCTTGCTATGCTGTCTGGAGCTGACCCAGTATGGCTGTCCCCCTTCCCTCTTGTTCCTTTAAAGCATGCCACTGGAACATCTAGTGGATGAACACAAGAAAACCATATGCAGCAGTTAGGATTTTGGGAGTTCTGTCACAGGCACATCTATGTAGATAAAAGTGAGTAAAAGTAAATTAAATGGGGATCCCACTCACCGACACTTGTTTATATGTAAGCTTCACATGAAAGACAACAGGTCCCCAAGGCCAATGTTCAGATTCACTAACAATGCTTTTAAGTGCTAAGGTGGGTATTTTCCTGAAGACACACTCAAAGTCCTAATCTCTCAAAACTTGCATCATTGATAGATTTCCTAGCACACACATAGATCTAGAAACATGAAGTCCTTTCTCACCCTCTGTCTGATCACCGCTTGTCAAGAAGCTATCAGAATTCTTTAGATCTTGGAATACATTGCCACACTTTGAATCATCTGCCTCAGTTATGCTGAAAGTATAATAAAATTAGGGAAAATTAATGTTTCATATACCTTTATATTTACATCAGTAAAATGAGATCTTACAAAAGACTCTAAGTATGTGAAGGGCTTCATAGCATTTATCTACCTCCCGAAGTTCGCATGTTCAACTTCAGTTGTTATTTCACAAGAAGAAAATGTTCAAATGGATATTAAAGCATACTGAGCAAGATACGGAAATTTCCCCTTACAGCATTTGGCAAAATTCCAACAGAGGTATCAGAAGACATACAAACAGAAGGCATAACTCCAGGCATAACTTAGACTGTGAGTTACAGTAATGGGTTTTCATTCAGGATTCAACCTCTGGTTAACAGTCTGACTTTAAGTCACCCCTAATAAGAATAATAAGTTATATAACATAACTTATTCAAAGAAGGTTAACACTTAAAACCTGCTACATTCTTTATCTAAAATAAATATAGAATAAATAAAGAATATAGCAGTATCTCAGCATATTATTTGTCTAAAGAAGTAAGCAGTGTCTCAGAGAGATTTTCAGGCAGTTCTTGCATGTGATCTAAAAGCTAGATCTCTATTTTTTACCAGTTAAATGACGATTTCCTTTCCACTTTCATTCTCAAAAACTTTGTAACAAAATTTCATATAGAGGTTTATCATCTTAATATATGCTAGTAATTCATCTGCAACAGCTCAAGTTTCTTCTACCATCACATTCAACCTCAGGGAATTAAAAGCCTAACCTCCAACCAATTTTCAATGGCTCATTAAAAATCCAAACCCAAATGGGAAATAAACCAGCACATCAGGGTCCGATATCTGGAGGTTGTACTTTCTTCTTTCTGAAACTTGCTGTATGGATTATACATCTTTTAACACTGACGTTTTTACATACCACATCTACCAAGCTTCTTTGTCAAAATTTCCAATCTGTAATTCCAGACCATGAGTGACAAAAAACCCCATACATAACTTCCACATATAAATTGATTACTGTTTAAAATAGCCTTCAGGAAAAAGCTTTTATAAGTATGCTACATTTGGAGGCTGCAATAAAACAAGAATGCTTTTTATTATTTTTCAGGTAGATATGTCACTGAAAATGAAATAGTAACATAAGAAATTAATATGCGGGTGTTTTCTCACTTAATAGGCCAATTACAAAGACTGCCAGGAGGAACACTAAGTCAAACTAAACCAGTTAAGAAAAGTATTTCTAGCAAAGATAACTTAATTTCCTTATTCTTAGGTGTGAATAAAACAAAAGAATGTATGAAGAACTAAACTCAAACAGAATAAGCAAATTGAACAGTAAGAAAAATATATTCCACTTCTGATTAAACAGCCTTTTTCTAACAAGACCATGAAGCCAATGGTTGAAAACATTGATTAGAGTTTGGTTTCCGTTAGTCAGCTATCCTAATTTGGGAGTTACACACAAGCTTAGTGCTTAGCCATTAAGCACTATTTGCCATGGGGAAAGCCATGAAGTATCTAATAGAATGTGAAATTAGCAGTGTGCAGGAAACAAGTATACCTGAAGAGAAGCAGCATATCCCTTCCTGCTTCTAGAAAGTAGGGAGAAAAGCATTAAATTGAACTGTAGGAAGGAAAAAGTTTAAAAACACCTACCATAAATGTGAAGGTCTTTCTCCATTTACTACCCGATAAAGATTCTCCAGTAATTTTTCATCCCAGTAGAGATCACAAAATTTTTCACAAATTCTATCAGAGAATATGCGAAACTGAATTTCCTTTAAGTTTAAAATGAAGTTACCTTGTTTAAAAAAAGAAGCAACAAGAGAGAAAAGCCATTAACAACAATATTCTTACACATCAATGACAATAATCTACAGAAGAAAATCTACATACCCATATCAAAAACTTCAACTCCATTCTCTAGATAGCCATCAAACGCAAACTCCTCCTGTATAAGATGAACCACTTCCTGTAGTAAAGTGTCACTTGTTCTGTTCTGCTGGGGCAGGACTTCAGCATTAAAGAGATGAGAATTTTCTTGATTCACTGAGGTACATGGTATGTATCCTTGTTCAGTGAAAATACTGTCTACACTGGCAGCACATTCAATTTCTTGGCAGTTGGTGTGAATAACTGGGTTACTTTTATCTAACTTGTTCTGTGTATTAGCAGTCTCACAGTTTTGCACTTTGTAAAGGCAGGCATCATTTTCTGTCTGCATGCTTTTTTTATAACTTGCAATAGTACTTGAAAGTAGAACTGGCAAACTATGACAGCAATCATAAGCAATTCTTGAACGAAGAGGTTTATTTGGTATTTGCTCTGATACAGCTAAATGTACTGGTACAAATGTTGTAACTCTTTTCTCTGAGTCCTGTTTGAGAATGATGTTATTTATATGAAGAAAATTAGGAGACGTAGGACAAGCTGCAGAGTTTGAAGGAACTTCAGGTAATATGCTCTTTTCCTGTAGAATATGTGAGGAATCAGATGGTGATGGTAAAGTAACTACAGAAGTACATGCATTGCCTGGCTTTTGCTCTTCTGAAGATATCTGGGACGAATGGCCTGGAACTTGTAAACCACACTCATGTATTTCAGGTGCAGGAACATCTGTGTCCTCAGTACCACAGCTTTTAAAGTCTTCTGTAAATCCTGATTTGTTGTTGTCCGCATGTTTTTCTTTTCTTGTCTCTTTCTTGAATTGCTCAGAAACTGGTGTGTGAACCTCTCTGAAAAGGAAAAAGAATTATTTTTGAGGACAATTCCACTAGATTTAACAATTTATTCTCAAGTTTAACTTATTCTGCATTAGGATATACTAACTTTGTTATATTTTCATTTTGTTGCAGAATAATAGGCTTGAAGTGAGTTGCAGGAGAGGTGAATGCAACAGGTAATGTAGCTTTCTCACAGTTTAGAGAAATCTGGCATGGTACTGGTCCTTTAACTGCTACAAGTTTACTTGCACTGGTAACAGGCACAAATCCTAAAAACAAAAACACAGAAAAATGAACAATATGTATAATATAAATGCAAGGTAAATAACAATCAATTTAGAAAAAAAACCCAACAAAACCCAAAACCACACACTTGACTGAGAAAATACTACATAGAGAACTGATCTAGAGAACACTAAAACAAAGTAAACGTGTCAGTCTGACTGCTTACCTAGACTTGACTCTGAAGGGTCCATTTCATGTCTTTCATTTTTAAACGCAAAAGCAACATGATCTTGAGACGACATTATGTCTTCCTCAACAGCCTAGCAATTAAAATTGCAGTCCAAACTGAATTTATGAGCTTTTTTTTTTTCAATTGTGCTCCAGTTTAAATTACTTCCAAAAAAAAAAAAAAAACCCCCGAAAAACCAAACCCAATAACCCAACACCCATATAAATCTAGAATGTTGCAAAGCAACAATCTAGTCATGCTAAGGTGGAGAATTAAAACAAATGGCATACAAAACTCTAAGGACTGTTAGAACCATCTGGAAACCTCTGTTTCAAATTAGAACTTTCAGGTAATCAAAGATATGAGCAAAGTCAGTTCCCTGGATTGACTGAATACTCTGTGCATTATATAATTAAGTTACTAGTTCTTCACCTATACAGACTGTAGAGTCAGGGCACCAAAATCTGGGGAGTGACCACTACAACAGCAAGAACTAGAAAAAAATAAATCAATACTTAAAAGCTATTTAAAGATAAATTAAAAAGAGAACAAATCTAACTATATGTGCAGGGGATGAAAGTCTTACTGGAACACAATTTACAGAATTAGTTGGAAAAAAGTAGACAATTAAAAAAGGTAGCGCTCTTACCTTAAAGACAGATTTATTCAACAATGCCAAAATATTTTTGCTGTTTACACCTTGTTCAAATAAATAACGACTGCATGTCTTAAAAAAAAAGAAAGTCATGACTTCCAGTCAGTAAATAAGTTTTCAATCAAGTGAGATATTATTGAACAAGGACAAAGTCAAGCTAAGTAGTAAATTGGAAGTAATCTAAGTTCAGCATGTCTTATGAACCTATTCCAAGTACCTTATTGACAATTTCAATATAAATTAAAAACACACCTCTTTGGTGTCCCTAGGGAGGTAACTTGTAAAACAACTCCCATGGTGTCAGATTATGATTTAATTAGATACCAGTTTATTACAAAAATAAATTAGTATTTTGATATTCAAATTACTAAAATAATACTTCAGACAACTAGATTACACATAGAATTGCTTAAATGTAGTAACCTTAATTGCATCAGCTAGAGAAGGTCTTTCTTCAGGGTTTCTTCTTGCCATATCCAGAAGAAGTTTTTTAAATTTTCTTGGCAATGCTAGTTTGTGACTTGGTGGAACACTGGATTTTGCAGCCATCCACAGTACTGCAGCAACACCATAAACGCAGACCTGGTACAAAGTAAGAGACAGGAAAGATGTAAACAGACCAAATTAAAAGCTTCCACTTCAAAATCAATTCCAGCAAATTATGCAAAAATTCCTCTCTTTCCCCACAAAAATAATAATGTCTAGAGCTTCCAAAGTACAGATTACATTTGCTTTTGAAGATGTTGATGAAAGTCCCTGCCCATTAAAGAAAATAGCTATTATGCATGCAGGGCAAATAATAGTAGCTAATTTTCTACTTTTAGAGTAACAGACATAATTTGTCTTATCCTTTCTCTAGGAAAATTTTTCAGGAAAAAAGTGTTTTTAGAATCATTTTGAAGAATTCCTTTCTCATGTAAAAAGTTAAGGTTGCTGCAAGCCTTAGAGTTTTACCATAAAACCTGACCAGCTGTAATTTACTTAAAAAGGTCATGATAGTTCAGCAAGTAAATGGCACACAGTAATTACGTGCTAGCCAATACAAGTCGTATTTTACAGAGAAGATTACATGTATCAGAAGAATGACGTACTGTATATTTATTTCAGCAATTATTGTGCAGCTAGACCAACTGAACTTGCCATGATGAAGGACCTCTAAAAGTACTTGATCATCACAAGCTTTCTTGTTTTATTTGAAGAATTAGTTTTCAGACAAAGCCAGATTTCGCCTACTTAATGCTTAGTTTACGTATGTTAGCATGTACTACAAATGCAATTTTGACAAAGTTAAAGCACCATGCTTCTTCACATTGTCTCTGAAAGATATTAAAAAGGACAGAAAACTAAGCACAGTACTGAAAAACGTGGTCCCATAAAACAATGTTTTCTAGCACTCTTATGACCAAAGTAAACAGCAATGAACACAACGTAACAAGGAAGTTCACTATAATGAAAATAACCTGTGAACCAGTTGAACTGCTGAACAAAAGCTAGTAGTAGATACAAAAATATCTGAAGTAGGAGAAAGCAGCTCCATCAAACCAAAAAACTTTCTTCCCCTTAAGTTCAGAATTCCAAGAGATCAATGGAATCACAATGTTAACCTACTTTATTTATTTAAATTTAAATTACATTTAAATTTATTAAATTACATTCATTTATTTAAATCAGGACAGCTTATTCTATATGTAATGTTGTAGATAAACAAGTCAAAAAGATTACTTTTCTAAAGAAAAAGAATAAAGCATAAAGACTTCAGAGTTATTAATTCCTACTGTCTGGTGAAACTGCTATATTGTATTTCAGGGTTAGCTTAAGCTTGTGAAGCCTTTAAAAAAGCTGCATATTGGATCAAAGCAGTTTAAGAAGAAAAAGCAGTTTTAAATAAGATATATAAATATTTTCTAGCTACAGATAATTTTACAGAAAGTCAAACTCTGTCGTTAGTAGATTTTTTATAAAGTTTTTTTTCTAATTCATTACTAGTGTCTAATTTTAAAGAACTCATGGGCACAAGGTACATATTAGCTAATATTTTTTCTTGTTATAGAGTGGTACCATAAATTATTTTTTCCTAACTGTTAAGATCACTGTAGTACAGTTTGCTATTCAGATGCAGTTGCAGTGGAGACACACTCACCTGCTATTAATTAACATTTTTATCATCCCTGGTCTAAGAGCTCCTTATGGCTTTTATCTATAGCAAAAAGCTCTAGGAAAACTATACTGGTAAAAGACAATAATTCATAATGTTCCCATAGTAAAAATACGCTGATAGTGATATTTAACCCAGTCTTCCAAATGAGATTAATGTTTGGGCTTTAGCCTAAACAGTGCAAAGTATCAATCTTAGCATGACCTCCAGAAGGTGAAAATATGACTTCAAAGTCTGTCTTATTGCTAACAAACTAAAAATTATTAAGTCTTATGGAAAACTACTGATTAACAGATTTTTGGCAGTTGCTCCAACAATTTTGGAAGGCATAATTATTTTTCAGAAGCAACTAATTTTATGGGAGATGAATATACAAAACCCCACAGATAACTAAGAAATACTGGGGGAAATAAGAAATATGAGAACCGTAGAAGAGTTTAGCTTTCTTCCTCAAGCAGCAGGGGACACAATTGTCCTTTGATAAAATACTATGCATAGCAACCTACATAACCTACCACATTACCTTCTCAGTATCCACATACTCTTCTTCAATTTCAGGAGCTAAGTAAAATATATCACATGATTCTAAATAAGAAAAGAAACAAGAAACAAAAGGTAAGATGTTTGGTTTCTTCTCCACTCAGCCCCAAAAGAAATAAAAGCAGAGCACTCAAATGTATTAGTTTACCTTCAGCTTTTGGAGCAGCAAAGAGGATACTTCCATGGCAGTCAATCAGCACAGAGTCCAAACATAAGACCACTGCAAAACAAGCCACAAAAGGACAAGGCATAATAAATATCTGTCTTCTAACTGTTTGACAATAATAAAAATAAATAATTTAAAAAAAATAATTTGCAGTGTCAGCAATCACCCTATGATAAATGATGCTTCAAATAATACTAATATTAGAACAGGCACCACCCAATAAAGAGACAGTAGATGTGTAATCACCCAAAGCAATTCCTGCAGAATAGATAAGAGAGTAAAACAAAATGGGATCACAATTAAAAAAAAGGGCTTAGAACACCACAACTTTATTCTCTTTATATTCAGCATTGAAAAGGAAGGCCAAGAAAGGAACAAAACAGAAAAAGAAATAAAACAGCTAGATGCACTCTAGTATTCTCACAAGGTACCAATAAAGACAGTCAATTTATCTTAAGCTTTTAACATCTCCTTTCTTCCCTCCTCCAACCCCATCAAATGCATTATTTGGGTTATTACCTGGAGACAGTTGGAACATATGTGGCCAGATGCAGAACTCCTAAAGGTGGGATAGGATATGGAGTCCAGTTTTGCACAAATAGTTGTAACTGCATACACTGAATAAGTGTTACATACATTGGTATTTGCAAGGCCCTGAAATTTTCCACAGTTAGGAAAGTAATAACTGACTTCTAAAACTATTTTAAATTATCTGAGGTTATCAGCAACTTAACATTAAGGTCAAGAAATCGTGTTACAAAAAACTTGTGGTAAGACTGTGTCTATCTGTTTGATGTCTTCAAAGCACACTGTAATTTAACATGTTTCCATATAATAAGCCAATTGGCTAGCAATGTAGTCCTGCCTTTGTAGACTACCATTGAATATGTTGTTTTGCCTTTGTAGACTACCATTGAATATGTTGTTTTCATATTAAAAACAGTAGCAGGAGAACAGATTCTTACATTAACTTAAGAGGTTAAAAATATTAAATTTATTAATTATTAAATAATATATTGAAGAGGCTTAAGAGTAAAACACAGAAGACATCTAAGAAAATTAAAGTAACAAAGAAAACAAATAATCCTTTTGCTTTTGTAGTTACCTGTATAAAACACATCTAAAGCCATTAAACTGCTCACTATGCTTAATGTAAATACAGGCTTGCCTACTACCTTCAATAATATTTAAGCTGGATCTGAAGTATGTGTTTTGAAAAGCAAAGCTTCTCCAAATGGGAACCTTTACGAGTTATTTTTGTAGAGGCATGTCCCCTGAGAACAGTTCACGCTATCTTTACTTCTCAAGAGTTATGCCTTTGGCCGTGAATCTGCAACACAGTTCGTGCTAACCAATTCTAAATGACAGTGCAACATGAGAATTCTCATGTTCATTAAAGTGCCCATGAGCAACATGTATGCTACATCCCTGCTAAGAGAAAAGGAAATAAGTAAAGTCTCGGTGGAGGGTACAAATCCTCCTGCAACTTTTGTAGCAGGACTGAATTAAAAGAATACATGAAGAAGGGCATATGTTCTTACCCAGATCATTCCTGC
>NW_009933364.1:38623-40516 GCF_000696875.1 Nestor notabilis
AATGAAAAAAGTGTAATCAAGGAAGGATTTGGAGGAAAAGGCTGTCTATGTGAACAAATAATAAATAATCCAGTTTGTTACACATTTCATGTATTTAACCATGACTCATCAGTTACCAATCTTACTCCACCAGTGTTATAACAAAAGATATTTTAACAAATATCCTTTTATATGATATCAGCTTTACCTTTAATTAGTTTATTGGAAAAGAGAACACTTTATGTGTGTATGTGGGGGCACAGAAGTAGTGACACCACTGTGAGTCATTCCACAACGCACAATTACCCTCAGAAAAGGCAGAGAATCCTCTAGCACAAATACACTAAATCTGAAAACAATATTCAGCTTCAAGGTAGCTTTACTTGTCAAATATGGAATTTATGTAAAATGCCTTCCATTTAGTGGTTTGTATCATTATGTTCATTTTTATAGGCTACATAAGGTTCAGATCACAACTCAGTCTTTAGTATTTTGAAGACTTATGCATTCTTGGTGCATGTAAGTACAGTAACAGAGGCTGGCTAGGCATATTAAATTAGAATGTGAGCCATTATGTGCAGTTATTTGAAACCTTCACAAACACTAGAACCATGCTATGAGGCTGAAATAACCCTTTTGTTGCAAGGTATATAAAATACTTAATTTTAAGGCTAACATCGCTTAAAGTGCTCAGAAATCTCCATTTATGGCCAATTTCCTTTTTAACAGATTTATATCATACAAGATAAAACAGCTGAAGCTGAAAACCAAAGGGATGCAGTAAGTTTTCTGTGCCTCACTATCCGATTGCTTATATTCAGTTACAGACTCACCCCTGCCCAAACCATCATAGCAGGCTTTTTAAATAGAGAAAAGTAAAAGGCAGGGGGTGGCAGTGGGAACCTCTGCTCTATTTATCAGAACTGCTACAGACTGATTGTTAGTATAAGTTAAATCAACATTCAGAATGCCTATGGAAATTTAGGATGGTCTTCTCCCAAGTCACATACAATACGTTCCAATTCTCCCAAAGGACAATTCCCCATTCCTCTCTCCAAAGTCAACTTCTGATAATTCTCCTATAAACTGAAGCATATGGAATGTGAAAGGAGTAATGTCATGTCAAGGCCCTGGATGCTTTAAACCAATGAAGCCCCGTATTGTCAAAAATACATCAGGAATCATTTGTAACAAAGAAATCCAGGCAAGAGAGGAAGTTTTACATTTACATACATAGGAAACTTATTTCTTCTTGCTTTCAAGTTACAAGTCCCAAGTGCTTAACAGTCACGGTACAGTTTCTCCATCCCCGAAATGTCTAAATACAAAATCTGTTTCACAGCTTGAAGTCATAATGATTTGTTTCCCCATGAAAAGAATAAAGAGAAAAGACGACATTCCTCTATATAAGGAAGATAACTCCAAACTGAGTAAAAACTGTAACCGACGGTTTACGAGAATGAAATTAGAAACATTGCCTAATAACTTTTCTGTACACAAAATCAAAGTTGAGATATTAATAATTATTAAGAGAATAAAGAAAACAATGCAGTAAATATGAATAACTAAGCAAATATTTTAACATAATTAAGACTATACCTGGATAATCTCCACAAGTCTGCAGAGTACATAAACACTCATGACATAATGCCCAGAGTTCATAGTCTTTCAGAGGTTTACCATACCAGGACAACAGGATTTTTAGAGAGATCCACTGAAATAAAAAGAGTGAGGATGCAGCAAGTTATTAAAAATTATCACAAACAAAAAATGTTTACTGATGCAATGAAAAAGTAAATCTTAATATACAACACACTCACCTAAAAAGCATTAAGAAAAGGTATTTATTGCACTTGCCAGTAATGAACTAACAATACTTCTTAATGAAAGTATTATATATATTAGTATTATACA
>NW_009933365.1:0-7058 GCF_000696875.1 Nestor notabilis
TAGATGACGTCAACTGCTCTGTCCCTGTCCTATAGCTGTCCTATCTGGGTCACCAAAAACTATTATCCAAAAAGCAGATTTATGCCCAGCATACAGTAAGTCAAATCCACACACCCAGGAGAGATATTGTGTTTATTCATCCCAAGGTGCTCATTGGACTTTTCCACAAATCAAGCACAACAGCAAGTTTCAGTGCTCTTTTATACACAGCAATAATGGATTGGTACATGTCCCACTACATACTGATTGGTTAATAATTAATATATGATTAGGTATTCATTCATATAGAATCATAAAATCATAGAATCATAGAATAGTTAGGGTTGGAAAGGACCTTAAGATCATCTAGTTCCAACCCCCCTGCCATGAGCAGGGACACCACACACTAAACTATGTCGCCCAAGGCTCTGTCCAGCCTGGCCTTGAACACCTCCAGGATTGGAGCATTCACAACTTCCTTGGGCAATCTATTCCAGTGCCTCACGTGTATATAGATACACATGTTCAGAGAAGAGGTCTTCACCTGGGTAAGAGTCTTTTTGACCTGTGGATGTAATTTTTAATATTGTCATAGAATAATCTTTAGATATTTAGGTGGTTTTAGATCTTTAAGGTCCCTTCCTGCCCAAATCATTCTGTGATTCTATGACAATATTATCATAGAATCATAGAATGGTTGGATTGGAAAGGACCTTCAGGTCATCTAGTTTCAAGCCTCCTGCCATGGGCAGGGACACCTTCCGATACGCTAGGTTGCTCAAAGCCCCAGCCAGCCAGCCTTGAACACTTCCAAGTCCACAGCTCTGGCAACCTCTTCCAGTGTCTCACCACCATCACAGTAAAAATTTTTTCCCAGTATCTTATATAAATCTACCCTCTGTCATCTTAAAGCCATTCCCCCTTGTCCTGTCACTACATGCCCTTGTAAAAAGTCCCTCTCAAGCTTTCTTGTAGGCCGCCTTTAGGTACTGGAAGGCTGCTGGAAGGTCTCCCTGTAGCATGCTCTTCTCCAAGCTCAACAAGCCAAACTTTGTCAGCCTGTCTTCATAGGAGAGGTGTTCCAGCCTTCTGATCATTTCTGGGGCTTCCTCTGGACTCTCTCAAGCAGGTTGATGTCCCTCTTGTGTTTGGGGCCCCAGAGTTGAATGCAGCACTCCTGGATGGGTCTCATGAGAGAGAGCAGAGGGGGAGAATCACCTTCCTCAGCCTGCAGGTCACATTCCTTTAGGTGCAGCCCAGGACACAGTTGGCTTTCTGGGCTGCAAGCACACACTGCCAGCTCATGTTGAGATTTTCTTCAATCAAGACCCCCAACCCCTTTTCCTCAGGGCTGCTCTCAATCCATTCTCCACCCAGCCTTTAGCTGTGCTCAGAATTGCCCTGAACCAGGAGCGGGACTTTGCACTTGACGTAGTTGGTCCTTATGAGGTTCACACATGCCCACTTCTCCAGCTCGTCAATGTCCCTCTGGATGGCATCCCCCCCCCCTTCCTTACAGCATGTTGACCACTCCACATAGCCTAGTGTCATCAGCAAACTTGCTGAGGATGCACTCAACCTTACTGTCCATGTCGCCAACAAAGACACTAAACAGAGCTAGTCCCAGTACCAAACCCTGAGGAACACCACTCATTGTAATGAAGGCAGTTCACTTCAGTACACCCTAAAAATGACTTTCAGTGCCAAGCTGGTTAATCAAATAGTCACTTCTCCAAGCTGTCAAATAACTTATCCTTGACACAATCAGTCCTGGATGTTCTCCTTTGATCTTTGAAACAGAACCAGGACCTGGTTTTACTCATTAATTCCTTATGGTTAATGAAAGTCAGCTTGACCCAGCTTCAAGATCCTAATACGTACAGTAACTATGACTACCAATGGCAGATGTAAAATACATCAATGCAAGCTTGCAGAGTTTAGAGGAAGCAACATAGACTGAACCACCAAAGCCAGCAATGCTAATGAAGGGAATGGGTAAATCCTCAGACTATTAAATTTGGACTCTCTGACACAGTTGGTGTCCTGGTAGAGAGGAAAAGTGACAAGCAAGCACTCCAGCTATGTACAGCCTGAGCAAGGCAAGGAGCTCATGTGTAGGGACCTGGAATTGCTCACTCCTGACCTCCTGGTTACTGAGAAGGCTGCAATCCACCAAGCAGTAGGACTCTCTGTTGACCATTCTCTACAGGATATGTTCTATTTTTCTTTATAAGGAAGTTTATTCTTGTATCTCCAAAGTGATGGAGTGTAAATGTGCATTTCTCTTTCTGTATGTTTTCATCAGCTCCTCATCTCAGCATGTCTTGATGGTAACTTACCCACCCAGTGCAGTAAAGCAGCCTTGGTCTTTCAAACCATGTTAAAGAAAATAGTCAACAGAGTACTTAAGCCAGGTTTGACTTGACTTTAGATTTCAGTTGAGTTCAGTAGTAAAAGAAAACCCTAGTAGTTCTACTTCCCCACAGCTAGCCTTGCTCAATGCCTACTGTTAAGAAAAATTATGTTCAGTGTGTAGGATGAAATAAGAGTTGCTACCATGGCAGGGTGAGTTTGTCAAACACTAGTTGCATTAGGCAGCAACGTTTTGTTCCCATAGAAGGAAGGATTTTGAAAGGAGATGATCAAGCTGACCTTGTAGATGTTTCACTTGAGGCCATGATTAGTGATCTACGTAGCCTCACTTCAAAGTACATCACTTTCTCTAACACCGCTTAACAGGAACTTTGACAGAACTATTTTTTAATTCTTAAAGATATATAATCAAATACAGCTCTTTTTAACTTCACTTTCAGTAACCTCTAATCATTGTTCTTGTATTCCAAGTATTCCTTGGCATGGTTAAGAACTACTGTTATATTTAATAGCTGTTTAAAAGCAAAAGCTATAACTATTTAGACTATACATAAATAGAAGAAGACTAAACGGATCATCACTTTTACAAGAAAAGTGTTTATGGAGAAGGATTTAAAAGAACAATATTATAGATCCAATCGCTCCATTACTCTCTGTGTTTTAAAGGAGAAAGCAGAGTGGATTTTGCAAAGTTAAGTAAAGGATAAGACTATTCCAAGTCTAATGAAAACATGAAGGTACTGTTAGAGAGAAATTTCAAGTTGCCCAACCCTTGGAAAAGTCAAGCCACTTCTGGGGCTACTTAGGTAGGGATTCTTTGCTCCAACATCCCAAGTGTGATCAATATTTTTGTTGTGATGCTTGGTCACTAAATTATGCTAGCTGTGAACAAGAAAGAATGTATTTTCCATTCATACAGAAATAAGAGGGGAAAAGGTATAAGAAGTGTTTGAGATCTATCCAAGAACTTAAGAAATCAGTAGAAGCATTTCCATTGAGTTCACTGTGCTCTGGATCACACCCTTTACAGAGCTCACTTGTTGTCAAGTCCATTCCTTCTTCCCCCTTCTGTTGCTCAACTTTCTGCTGTTAAGATCTTTTTCCCAAATATTAATAAATCTGTATAATCTTTGGCCTCTAGCTGAGTCTTTCTTGTATGGCACCCTGTTTCACTGTACGTGTGACTGCATGGTTGAGGATTGCTGTGGAAATTACTCATAAAAATGAATTATCTGGTAATACCACAATTGTCAGTATGTGTAGGTTGCAGCATCCCCCCTGTGGGCCGTTGTAGCAGATCATAAAACCTCATTTCCAGGAAAGTTTCAAAACTTTTATTTTCTAAGGAACGTTAACTGTCAGAGTTCAGATGACCTGTCCCATTTCTCCATCCACTTCCTCTCTTTTTTTCATCATGAGGCATGGTAGTTTGAAGGCAACTGGCAACAGATCACATGCCAGGCTCCTGGTTTTATGCCCCAGGTTCATATCACTGTCAGCTGAAGTGTTTAAAAAAGGCAAGACTTATAAGCCTAATGCCCAAACCAATGTTTGTATGTGACAATTTCCCCACTGTTGAACTTTTGTAACAACAGCTGGTTTACAAGTTTGACACTTATGCAAACATATGCTCTGGTATTCTACAGACTTCCTGACATTCATGCCCTCCAGCACTGTCTGTTGACCTCTCCTTCAAACACAGGACTTCGAGGAATCTTCACAATGGCCAAGCCACTCTGGACCTACATGGTCATGAAAACTAGTCATGTCCCCATCAGAGTTTACAGTGATGCACTTTTTTTCACTGACAAATCGTATTCTATTAAGAGCAGAACTTTTTGCAGGTACTTACCAGTTCTTACGAAGCTCTTACCTGGGAAAGATTCTCATGCCTAGGATGACATGAAATACATGAAAGAGCAAGAAAACTGTCACCCCTCTCAGATAATCATCCTATGATCAAGACACTGCCTGGTGCCAGAGGAGTCCACACATGAAGTTTCTGTTCTGCAAGATGTTTGAATGTCAGAATCCTGTATCTCAGGCAAGCTTTCTGGCCACCAAACTATCAGTTATCCTGAAGAACAGCTTCCTCTGTCTCTCTGTTGGACCCATTTCACTTTGCATAAAAAATTAAACATTCATTGGAACAAGGGCTTGAACTTAGACTGCTCATTGGACTATTGCATTGGTGTTTTTCCAGGCCAGTGAACAGGTAACAATTTACACAAACTTGGTAAGTTGCAGAGCAACAAGAGGTAGCTGAGGGGAACCCAAAAACTCAGGAGAAAAAACCAAAGTCTTCTGGTAAAGTCATTTAGCAGACTATGAAACACCTGGTTTTCAGCCCTTGACCTGAATAAGGCAGAACAAGGACTACTAGTTGTTCTAGTTGTCAAATAATCTCCAAAGGTCATGGTTCATTCAAATTTTGAAAGGAAATAATATTTAAAAGTCATACCTTTTTTTCTGAAGTGGAAAAAGAAAACCAGCCCTGCATGATCCTCTAACAAATGTTTTACATTAGGATGAAGGTGTTAAGCATATTTAGTATCATGATAGTTTGATTCTTAAAGTTTCTGAAACCTCTGCCTCAGACATGGAGAAGAACCTCAGTGTTCCAGTTCTCAGTGGAGTGATTTGTTCCTCTGACACTCTTCCCAGGTCTGCTGCAATTTTTCAAATGAAGGCTTAAGTCTATTATTTACATGGTATCTTCATATGACAAATATGACATTTATTCATATTTATTCATACCAAAAGATAAATGAAGGCAATCAGAAAAATTCATTGATTACTGTAAGATTACCATAAAAGACTATATAAAAGGTAAGACAAGAACTGGGAGGTTTGAATCCTAATCCTCTTACCTATTCACTGGATAATGTTCCATAATAACTTTAATGTTTATGCTTGGTGGTCAAAATAATTTGTTTTCAAACAACATTTTGATAGGGAACTTTGATTAAGCTTTTTGTTTAGAAACTAAACTCCATACTTTAGACAGACTCACTTTTCTATGAACATTTGATATCAACAAGTTGGTATTCCTGTAGACCATGCAGGTTCTGCTTTTTTTTTAAATGTCATATAATACTTAATTTTCATAAGCACTCACATAAATTCAGTTAAGAGTTAACCAACTAAAATATACGAATATGAGAGAGGTTTTATGAAGAACTACAACTTCAAAAGGAATTGGTTTAGGAGTCATGACCTTATTTTTTGCAATAACTTATGCATCATGAACTTACGCAATTGGCAGCAGATAACATATCACACTCTCAGTTTTACGTCCTTGGTTTGACAACAGCGTCAATTGAAGTATTTGCTAACTGCAGAACTAATGAAGCCCCATCGCTGAAAATGTCTTCATTCCTAAACTGGTGTTTGTACCAAAACATTTCCTCTTTATTGTTCTTTTTCAACATTACTAAATTCAGTATCGGATATGGATAGTGGTAGACAACTAATTTTGGACATTAAAGAAAAATCTTTCTGAATACTATTTATGCCAGCAAAACAGAATTATCTGAGAAATAAACACATATATTTTTCTAACTAAATATTATCAGAAAGCACAAAAACACATACATGACATGGTCTTGAAGCTCTAAATCTTTGCAATCTTCTTAGCAGGAGTGAATGTTAAGGTAAAATACTGGAAATAAGTGATCTGCATTTTAAAACACTTTTGTAGGGTAGGTTTGAGTCTACTTCTTCCTTTTCCTGGAGACTGCATTAAGCCACAGCCAAGAGGCTAGGCTACACTGGTCCTCTGTGTTGAAACTGGACACCTGTGCCATCCACTGAAAAGGTGAGTCCTCTTGGGACACTGGGCTCCTCATAAGCTACAGAAGAAAGTGCATAAAGCAACAAATTATACAGCAGGGAGGAGTCTAAAAGGAATGTTACTGGCTTAAGGTCTTAACATCCATTTAAATTCAGTGACAACGAAGTCCAAATTTGTTAAATGATTTGACAATTAGGAATGGGACTTGTTTGGGTTTTGGCTCTGAAGTGTGTATTTTGTGGGGAACAATTCCATTTCAAGACACTTAAAAAGTCACAATAATGTACAACTTAGACTAGGAGAATGTCTGAAATTTTTTTATTCTGCTTGACCAAATTACAAATGAATGGCAGGAAACAACCATTTGTTTTTATGTCTGATCTGAATCTGAATTTAAACAGATACAAAAAGACCTATTTATATGTTTTGGAATCTCGCTAACAGTAGATTACCACCAGCAATGTAGATTACTTGGTAGACACCATTTTTGATTGAACTTTACTGAAAACTTTCAGTATCTAGGAGAGTAAATTGCCATGAATGAAACTCCATGCATGACACATCTCCTTGTCAGCTCCTCTTGCAAGTAATAGAGGAACCAACAAGGAGAGTTGCCATGCTTGACCTCGTGCTCACCAGCAGGGAGGGGCTGGTTGGGAATGTGATGCTCCAGGGCAGCCTTGGCTGTAGTGACCATGAGATGGCCGAGTTTGAGATCCTCAGGACAGTGAGAAGAGCATGCAGCAAGCTCACTGCCCTGGACTTCAAGAGAGCAGACTTTGGCCTCTTCAGGAACCTGCTTAGTAAGGTTCTATGGGATATAGCCCTGAAGGGCAGAGGGGCCCAATGCCGCTGGTTGATATTCAAGGATAACCTGCTACGGGCTCAGGAGCATTGTGTCCCGACTAAAAGG
>NW_009933366.1:0-21448 GCF_000696875.1 Nestor notabilis
CTAACTATTCTATGATTCTATCATTCTATGATTCTATCTGTCAAGGTATAAAATGGCCAGATGAAGATCACCACACTTATTAGCTGGACCTCAGCAAGGGGATTATGTGAAAGCTTCTCACCTGTTAACTATTCTAACTTAATTGGTTTTGCTTAAATTTACATTCATCCTTCAAGGTTCAGCTGAAGGTTATTTAAGCTGTGGTGTCTTTGTTAGGAAGTAGATAAGAAATGCCCACCGAACCTAATGGTGCAGGTCATGACGTTTTAGGTGGGAGGCTTTGCTGGGTTAATATTCTTAATTGTTTTAACAAGCTCCATAGACAGACACTTGACTGTTTCTTTTTTTTTCTCTTTTTTTTTGTTTGTGTTTTTGTTTGGTTTTGTTGTTTTGCTTTTAAGCATCGACTACAGAAGTATGTTTTAACTGTACTTATACTTGTGCAATGTATGTGTCTATACAAACCTATCAGACATTTGTTTTAATTGGTACAAATACTTTTATATTTATGTACAGAGTATGTTGTTTCACATGATTAAAATGTCTCCACATGTGAGCTGAATCCATTTAATGGGTTGGTGAAAGGTTTGTTCATGGTAAGTAATGTAAATAAGAGTATGAATTTTACAGCTCAAATACTGGCTGAGTTTAATGGAGTTCAAGTTAATTTTGAATGTTCATAACTAGACTGTGAAGATGCTGTTTGTCTCAGCTGGAGTACATGGTTTGGATAGGTCACTATTTGAAAACTGAATTCACAGAGTATTTATGAAGTCCTTGAAGAATGCAGTAATTCTTTCCACTGGTACTTCTGAAATGTCCCAGGAGAAACATCTGCATCTCCATGGAAAAGTTAAAAGATAAAAAATTACTTGCTGGTAACTTGCTGGTAACACAGTCTAGTAGCCAACCATTTTTGGTTTTATATTGTAGCCATATTTGTAAAGTAAGAATCTTTTCTTTTTCAAAAATGAGTGGAAAAGAAGTGAAAGCATATTCTCAGCTGTAGCAGTAAGGCTTTATGATGTAGATTTAGAGTGTCAAGCCCAAGCTTTGAAAAATCGGATCTTTGGCTCATAAGATTATATTGGGAATATTGTCTCTAATTTCCAAAAGCAAGCCATTATCTAGAATGTTCCTTTTTACCTTGTCATTAAAGCTTATTTTTTGTAGCCATCCAGTGTTTGTCTAAATCCCTAATCCTGCAAATATTTTGTACATGTTTAACCTTAGGCATATAAGGAATTCTTCTACAGTTCTACAGTTCTACAGCTTCTACAGTTGTGGGGTTTTTTTTTTCCCCATAGGGTTTTAATGGAAAAGTAGGAAAGACTTCAGTAAAAAAAACCCCAACTTACTGAAACAGATGAGGAATCATGGTTTCATCACACTGAGATCCTGTGAAAGGTAAGTGCTGCACACTGGACATTTTATCCAAGGTGTGCTCTGACAACTGAGGGATGACTTTGAAATCTTTTTATTCTCTTTGGCTGTGGCTGTTCTTGAAACTTTCACTTCGTACACCTTACTAAAGTACTGATATGCCTTTACTCGTCTCTCTATGACGCCTTACAGAGGTTAGTTACACATGACAATTGTGCCATGTGTAAAATAAGAGTTGGAGCTCGTTTTGGGGTTAGGCTATGAGTAGCAGCAAGTTAGAGGTGGAATTCTCTGTACTACATATCCTAACCACCTTGTTCTACTCTTTCAGGATTTTTTCTTGCTTTTTCTTTAACATACACATAGATGGAAATTTCCTATTTTCTTATCTATACATGTTGAATCAAGAGGCGATGGTCCCTTTTTATTGCTTGAGTTTGTTACTGGTTGCAGTTATTTATCTTTGGATTTACCCACATTTGTGGCAATGGTTCAGTCTTAGAGAAGACACATGGAGAAGTCAGCAAGATATCACAGAATTATATTTTCGTTGTTAGGTTTCCTGGGTATTCAATAGAAAATTGGTGCCAGGCATCTAGATTTCATTTTGCTACTTTGTGTCAAGAATAGGAATTTAGAACAAAATTATTAACAACAAATTATTGTGCTGGCCTATCCTTTTGCAGTCTTAAGACCCTAGTGATTATCTTGAAGGTCAAGCCATAAAGGAAAAAGAGAGACAACATGCAGGGCAATTGTCTTTCTGCATTAAGGAGGGAATTGTACCACAGCTGTTGCTGAGGTGAGTGGATAAAGAGCAATGTAAATAACTGCTCTTTAGGACAGAATCTAAATAACAGTGTTAGTTATCACTGGAATTGCCTGTGAATCAAGAAAATAAAAGGAATGAGGGAGAGTGTCCCTTTCTGTAGACTCCCTTAGCCACGTATGGCAAACATTTTGCTTTTTATAGTCTCTGCAGCTTAAAAACTTGACATTTCCATCATGGAGACTTGAAAGAAAAACAGCGATGAGATGGGATCTCCTGCTGCAGGCCTAGCTGAGGGAGCAACTGAAATTAGGGGTGAATATGTAATTAGCTCTATTTAATTCCCTGCTTCTGGTACGGCTCGATAACAGTCACTTTCCCCAAAACATGGATGAAAACCTTGGCTTTGTTTCCACCTAGTAATGATGAGACTACTGAGCCATGAGGGTGACTTGTGTGTGGAGTTGGAGAAGTGTCCCAGTACCAACTGTCTGCTGTCTCTGCTCTCATGCTCCAGCAGCCTGGATTACACAGAAATACTCAATTTATTTTCCCAACGTTTTTGCCAAATTTATTTTAAAACTTTGCTTCAAGGGAATGCCCTCACTTTACCTTAACAACACTTGAATTCAGATGTGAGTCCTTGTTATAAAATACTATTTAGACTGGGGAATAAAACATTTTTGCTGCCTGTTTTTATTTCTTCCATCTTCACTTAATTAGTCATTATGGCTTTCATTTTGCTATGTCCTTATGCAAAGTGTGTGAAGATGGGAAAAGTAATTTGAAGCTTTCAAAACAACTCTGTGTAAGGATTTTGTTCGTACTTTGAAAATATCAAATAATTTCTTCTTGCTTTCTCATTGAGCTTTTTAAAAATATGTACTCAATTTGTTCCAGGCTGTAGTGATTTGAAAGCTTGGATTTTTGGTGGGTTTTTTTTCTTTTTTGCAGTTCCTGTGAAATTCATTGGTTGCTACCTTCTGTAACTCATTCAAAGACCTCATTCCTTGCTTGTATAGGTTTAATGCCACCCTGTTATTTTTATTGTTTGAGAGAGGTACTATTTTAATCTATCTTTACTTCTGTCTAGACTTCCAGTCTGTAGTAATAAACATGTTCTGTCAATATTCCATGTACCATCTGATATTTCACTTTTACCTGCTTCTGACTTAATTTAAGGCTATTATTACATCATGCAAGATAAACTAGCTTTATAGGTGAAGCTCTCAACTGATGAAAGCTAGTATAATTTCTGAGGCTTTCTTAATAATAGTCTGTGAAAATATCCTGCATGCAAGATTGCAAAGTGCTCTTCCATAACACATGCTACTTAAAAACAGTATGCAAGTGCTATTTGAATTACTGGCTTGCCTTTCCTGAGTATGTATAGTGCGTCCTGCTACTGCTGATACTGGAAAATGTATTTAGTACAGCGCCAAGCACCCAATCAAATAAAAAACCTAGATTTAGTTCTTTCTCTTGACTAAAGGGAATTGAACTAAGAGCTTCCCAGGAAAAAGTTCTAACAAAGTTAGTTTTTCTATAGAGATGAGCTACTTTCTGGGGGGGTGGGGGGGTGGGGGGGTTGGACTTAATAGATGAGCTACTTTCTGGGGGGGTGGGGGGGTGGGGGTGTTGGAATTAATGTAGCAAACGAGCATAAATTATAGTTAGTGGTTAAGGTACCAGGTGCCCGCCTGGTAGTGGGAGACATGGGCACAGGTCACTGCTCCTAAAAACTTCCCTACTTCCTTCAATTTAGAAGTTTTTCTTAAACTCTGCACTGTTAATAAACGTATGTCACCATTTAACTTTCCAGCCCTATCAGGAATTTCCCAGATTCTTTGAATTGTCACAGTTTTGCAAGATTCACAGTTATTTACAGTTTGGGGTTGAATGTTATGAATAGTTTTCTTCAGAGTGTGTGTGTGGGAAGAAACCCTAGCTAAGATGTGTCAAAACGTTTCAGTATTTATTGGTTGTGAAATAACATACTATTTGAAAAATTGCAAAGCGTAATAGTGGCTTAAACACAAGAAAAAGAAACACTCTTAACAGAATTAGATGTTTTGATTGACCTCAAAATAATTTTTTTTATCAGACTGATTCTAGAAAAAAAACCTTTTTTCTTTGCTTTAGCCAGTCAACCAAAAAATCTGTTATTTTCATAACTTTTTTTTATAGTATTGATAATTTTGAAACATTGATAATTCTGTAATAGTATAGTGTAAATTTACATACTTAGTTTGATAATCCCATGTTGCTAAATAATCAATGTTTAGTTTTGTTAAATGGCCATTGCTATGCATTTCTGTTTACAAGACATGACTTCTGCTAAATGTATTTCCCTCTGCTGCTGTGGAGGAAGACGATCCTATTGTGGTTACTTTTACTAGCAAAATTTCAACAATAATATTACATGTTAAAATAATTCTGTGATATAAGGTTGATGACCTTAAAATGTGGTGTGCCGTATCTAAAGAATGGTATATCCCAGAGTGGATTGAAACCCAGGGAAATTCATATTTTAATAATTTCCTATGAAAATAGATCAAATAGATCTTAATGTCTGAGTTTCTCCTGGTGCAGATAGGCAAGGTAATGGCTGACTGTAAATTCAGAGCCATCCTTTGTATATCAAAGTCTTGGCTTTTTATATTTAGTTCACTTTAATATAAAACATTCCTTAATTACTGCTCATCTCATATGGAGGAAGCTGTTGAGCCTTCTGATTATGTCTCTTTTAAGTAAGATGTCCTCATTAATGTTGAAAAATTTCAAATGTTAAATGATACGTTAATCACAGATATAATCAAATGACTTGAAGTTATTTCCAGCATTTTGTTTTTATTTTGGTAGCACAGAAAACAAAAAAAAATCCCTTGCAGTGGAAGCTACTTTACACCAAGTGTGAGAGATTTAGTTCTAGGTATTGTACATCTATTTCAATGATATTTTGAAATGACCTTGATTTCGTGGATTTTTTGATTTGTGTTTGATAGGACCAAACAAGGATATATTCATGTAAAGGAAATATTTGCATATGTGTGTATGGGCATGAAGATATATATGTAAAAAATATAAAAGTCTGAGTCAAGCATAGAAATTGGAAAATCTTGTACATTGGCAGAGTCACAAGCAATGGAAAGTAGTGGAGAAATCAAAAAAGATCGTTCTGGCATTAAAACTTTGGACTAGAAATCAGGAGATCATTAAACTGGAGGGTTATGCTTCTTTCAAATTAATTGTTTTTTAAATTGTAAACTCTTCTAGTGATCTCTTGGTCTGTGCATGTATTTTACCTACTGCAACAGAAGACAAGGGCTGTGGCTGGTCTTGCACTCAGGCACTGTCTGGGAAGGTGCTAATTTGTGAAGGTCAAAACTCTGCCAGGGGGCATGCTAGGAATTTGACAGTATGAGCGTGGGTGAGGGCTTAATCCTCTTCCTGACCAGTTTTATTTATTGATATCGAAGCAGCTCGAGAGCTCTGCCAAAACTGAAGTTTTAAAGCACTGTCATAAGACGGTAAGCATTAATACAACTAAATAGGCTGTGTGCTTTCATTTTAATATGAAGCTGGTCTTAGTTTTCTGATCTTAGTCAGTTTTCCAAAAATAATCTTTAGGAAAAAAAATAAAGATGTGTAATATACATTATTATATGTAATGATCAAATAGTTCTTACTACCTGTGTTACCATACAGAAGATATTAGCACGTCTCGTATTATTCAGCCGCTGCATTTTTTTATAGTATGACAATTTCGTGAATAAGAAATATGTTGTGCATAGTCAAATTGTTGTGTTAATATCCTTGAGGCTATGGTTTTACTTCAGCTAAGCACTTATCTTAAAAAGAAGCAATATATTATTTTCATAATTAAAATGTACTGATTTACTGTTAAAAACTGGGAAGAAAGCCAATTGAAACCTCTTAATGGCTTTTAATTACATTCTTAACATGAGTGTGGTACCTAGTTGGTTTATTTTGCTGTTGCTGTTACTGTTAGTGCAGAATCGGGGTGGGAGTAGGACAGGAATCAGGAAGAGAAGGTACTAGCTTGGAGTCTGAATGATTTGCCAAGATCTTAAATCAAAAGGGTCAGAAATAAGAAAGGTCTACAGAAAGAGGAATTAGTGGAGCAAGAAGAGCAGAACAAGGTATCAAGCAATGAAATACAACTGCTGACAAAGCTTCCGTAAGGGATTTTTTCCATTGTCCATGGCATCAAAGGTGTCAAAGAGGGGGAAATGTAGTCTCTAAAATTTGCATAGAATGAGACATCTTGAAGAAGAAAAGAGGTGAGAGGAGACAATTTGAGTGCCACAGAAATAATTGTTGAATCATTAATGAATTTGATGGCAAAATGAAGAAGTAGTAGGAGTTGTGAGAGAACAGAGAGAGAGATCACACTTAGTTTTTGGGAGGAATGCTTTAGACTAGTGATGAGGTATATTTTGAGTGTGGCTTCAAGTAGCCACTATATTTAGTAATAAATTAAAAAAAAAGTTATTGCAATATGCAACAATTTAAATATGAGTCATAATCCAAAAGAGGCTAAACACATTGCTTACTATGTGGAGAAAAGGGAGGAACTGAGGAAAAAGTGAGAATGAGGCGTCAGGGATTACTTAAGAAACCTGGCATATAGTATTTCCAATAGTTGTGTAGGATGTGTCCACTGAAATACTAGCAGGAGTGATCCACTGACAACAGGAAATGGACATTTGGAATTTCCTTGGTCTGAAAGAGAAAGCAGCTGGTCAGAAAGTTTCCATAGAGCTCCCACAGTTTCTGTCCTCTGTCAAAATCCAGATCAGTAAACTCTTTTTGATTTTGTTTTTTCTCATTGGAGTTTTGGGTAGAGATGCCTGGCTGAGGTTATGGTCTACACTGGGGGAGTTTCAGTAGATACAAACAACATGCTTATAGGAAATGCTGATAGCTGGCAAACAATACAATTATTCAAAACCATATCATTACAAAGAATTTGTAACATAATGTAGTTTAGTCCATGGGGAACACAGAGATTTGCTTGGAGGCTGTAAAACTGGCTTAACTGTCTAATAGAGAATGCTATTTACATTTTAGTATGAACTACTGTGTCAAAATGTTTTCAATGAAGTGAGTAGGGCATTGTATTTCATTTTTAATTAAATTACTTCCAAAGTCAGATCTCAATGTCACAATAGTTGAAAAGATCTTCTAGGCTTACAAAATAGGGAAATTAATCTGAACCCAGTTTTGAATCACTTAGGGTTTGCTGTGTATAGAACTAAACTCTGTACAGCTCACTAAAAACATGTAGTAATATAGTTAGATCTGGTGTACTTATCTTGCCATTTCAAATATCTGACCGTACTGAAAGCTGCGTTTCTGAAATGTGAATTTGTGTTACACAATCTACGCCTTAACTTACACTGGGAAACAGAAAAATTGTATGAACTTCTGAAAAGGAGCAACACCACTTTTCATTTACTGGCATTAGGAAAGAAATTGAAATGGTGGCAAATCAGCTGACAGGATCATTTAAATCATCTTTTACATCTGTCAAAAAAGCCTTTTGTTAGAGATGAAAGAAAGAAAGAAAATCTATGAAGACAGCAAGAATCACAAGATACGTCTCTGTTTCTATAGCAGGTATGGATTTTCCCAGACATGGGAGAGTATCATAAAATACTGCTGTGTAAGAGTAGAAAGAGTATGGAGTCCACAATTTTTCATCTGCTCTGGAAAGTATCTATGTGGAAAGGATGCATGATTTTTCTACTTGCTGTAAGCATTACCAGTCACAGATGTTTATTTTAACGAGAAATTGAGGTTTTTAGTGTGCTTAACCTCTATCAGCCTTACAGAACCAATCCCGCCCTGGGTTGTGGAACAGCTCCCATTGTACGTTCCTCCCGAAAAGACTTACTCATTGATTTTTGGACCCCACAGTAATTGTACTGACTTTATATTCTCCCACATGTAGTAGTACTGAGTTACTGTACTGACTAATTCCACAGATTATGGAGTTGCACTTGAGATCCAGATAAACCAATAGCTATTGTCTTGGTAAATTCAGGGGGCTCTTGATAAGACTTAGTATTTATACTATTAAAACTTTAATACAGTGATGATGTATGTGGTAAAGAACACAACCGCCTTTCAAGGACATGAGCTGAGTTGACCGTGTCTTTCAGTTCACTGACCAACCAGCTGAGAAAATGCTGGATGATAGTGATGGGCTAAAAGGAAATGGCCACATGCCTGAGCAAAATGAAGCCAGGAAGGTGATTTGAGTCATAGGCACATCTGAGTCACAGGGCCTCCCAGGATGATTGCTGGGATCATGCTGAAGTTTATGACCTTAAGTAAGCATTTTTTTTCTTCAACTCATTGACCCAGTAGCTGCCGAAATTACTGTTATTTGATATTTTCTAAGTGTCCATTTTGCAGGGTTTCTTTTCAGGCAAAAGCTTTGTCTTTGTTTGGAAGAAGTGGGCACTGTGTTGTATGACATGAATTTTTGGGCATCAAAGGCAGATGTTTCTCTAAAAGTTTTAAATGCTAACAGAAATTTTTGTGTTTTTGAATAAGATGAATGCTTTCCTTCTGTTAAGAGGTGGAAATCTAATGTGGGCAAGAGATGTAATCTGATCTGCACCTAGACAGGCAAATTGTCCAGAGATTAAAAGAATCAGCTGCGAAGGTGAGGAAAGAGTAACAAATGCTGAATGATATTGCTGGAAAGATGAAGTGTACAGAGTCTCATGTTACTCTGATGAAGATGTCCTCAGTTGTTGAATTCACTTCACAGTTTGTATGTAGCTCCATTTGTTAATAAAGCTGTGTGTGGATATTATGGCCCATTCCAGAAACCAGTGCAGTGCCTCCTAAAGATGCCTGCACTGGTAGCTGTTTAGCTGTTAATGGACTTCATGGAACATATATTAGCCAAGTGATTAACATCCCATCATTGTCCTTCTGTTACAGGAGGTGGCATCTGTGCAGAGCAAATGTTTCTATTACCATCCTTCTCCCAGAGACATTATAAACTGGTAAAACTACACCTGTTCCATTTCCAGAATATCATTTGCAGGTGGAAGCTGAATCTGTACTTAAAGACTTGTTAATAAGACTAAAATGTGGTGTGTAAAATCCCTATCTTTTGTTGACTTTGAGCCAAGTGTTTTGAAGTAAGTTGTCCAGAAGGACTAAGCTGTTCTTATCAGATGGTAGTTCTGGTTGGTGTTTGCAAAACTCTTTGTTTTGCTGGCATCCACGGCTTGTGCATAAAATGAAATAGTGACAGCTCATGTTTGGATCAGGCAATTCTCTCTTCTTCTTTTATTTTTATTTTTTTTTTTACAACCGAAATAGAGCCAACAAGTCCTTGTTGAGATACAAGAGTAAACAATGTGATCATTTTCCACTGTCCTTACTCATCCTGCAAAAGCTTTCCTCTTTTGGGTTGTAAGCAGGGACAATGTTAATACCCGGAGTATATAGGCAAAAAGGAAGGAGCACTCAATGGTGAGATTGTTTCAGGCAGTGTAACCACAGATGATCAGTCTGAGGAGCAGTCTGCCCAGTAAAACAATGGTGTGAGGTAAAAAGGCTTTGTGTACACAAAGTATTTTAATGTGAATAGCATGGCTTACAAAATAAAAGTAGAGATGTGGTAACCTATGTTTTGCCACGTGTTGGTACCAAGGTTATGAATTCAATAGTCTTGGAGAGCTCATATTGTTTAAGAGTTGCCAGCACATGTTTATCTCTGTGGCTACAGCTTCAGGGATGTGACAGTTAGATTAAGCAATTCTAAGAAAGTCTGCTATGCTTTTCTGAGCAGTGATGAAGCTAATAGAATGGTTTGAATTTTTTTATATGGTGGTTGATCTATTGTGGTTTGTTCCTGTGATTTCACATGGCTTGGATTATATTTCATTGCTGTGTGGGTTTTATACTGATGTTTTGGAATGATTGTGTGGCGCCCATTTTTACTATAACGTGTGATTGAAGATCCAGTCAGTGGCTTTTTTCCTTACTCATCATAGCACTCCATCTTATTTCTGCCATTTTGAAAGACACTTACTTGTGATAAAATGTACCAGTCACCAACTGAATCAAGAAGGTAATGCTTTTGTGATCAGAGGTATTAGGCCAAACCCCACCTGATCCCTAGTCCTAGACTAACTATAAACACATGACAGGTAGGGACAATACAATTTTCTACTGCTCTGACCATGGACCAGCTTTGAAATAATAAAACAGTCTGTACTCTCCCGTTCCAGACAAACTGAGCTCTGTCTACTTTTGACACCATTGTGGGATTCTAGTTACAGTAGGCAGGATAGATAAACATGAAGGGGTTGTTACTCTCCTTTTATGCAGTTTCAGTAAGAAAGAAACAATTTCTCTGCTGAGACTAATACGAGGAACTGGTTCTGAATCATTATTTCAGATCCATGTCATTATTTACATTTTGGAAGTTCACTTTGCAACCACAGGCTTGGGCATTTCTTTTATTTTTATTTTTTTTTTAATGTTGTCACTCATGATACAAAAGTGTCCAAAACATTGTCCCTTTTACACACAATACCTACTCTTTGGTTCTACTAAACGTGTAGTTATCACTCTGACTGCCCTAATTCTTACCAAAGAATAAATGAGAAGATGGACTATTCTTCCTCTCCTTGAAAATGCAGTCTATGTCCAATCTGTGTTTTAAATGCCTATCAGTTCTTCTGTTGTGTGTTCTACCAAAATTTCTTTCTACATCCAGTTTTGTCTCACACCCAGTCCCTTCTAGAAATAGAAAAAAATAGAAAAATTGCTTCTTTCATTAGGTCTCTTACTGTGTATTCTTGATTAGAATATATTTTAAGTTTGAGAAAAAGGATTTTGAAAAGCAAAATAAGTCTGTATTTCTATCCATAGCAGCAATACTTGGCTCGCATTTCCTATTTTCAAATATATATATGTATTTTATTTTTTTTCCACATTTAAAGTTCCTTTTACTCTGTGGGACAGGGCTATAGAACTCAGTGTTCTTCTATTGCCAGCTAAGTAGTAGGCTAGTAATATATTAGAGAGTCATTTATAAAAATACTTTTAAATTAATATGGTTGATAAGAAGGAACAATGATTTATTTACCATAGAACAGCATTTGAAAAATGGGTAAAAAGACATTTTAAAAAAGGATATTTATGATAAAAAAGGTGGTATCAAAGTAATAACTGCACACAGAGAAATATTTGAAATATATTTGCATGTATTATAGACACATTTATATATGCCTGGGTTGCCCATTGCTACTTCACTAATTCCATATTTGTCACTGGTTGAACAAATGCAATTTCCAGGGCTGACACAGCCTGCCCAGCTTCTTGAATCCTTGTTCCCCATGTGATACATGTGCAGCCTACTGCCTAAATTTAGACCAGATTTCAGACTTCAGTCTGAACAGTGGTAAAGTTGTAAATCTGAATGAGATTTATGGTCTAACCCAATAGGAACGACGCTGAAGAGATCAAGGGCATCTCTACTCCTGCATAAGGTAATCTTCCTTTCTTGGTCCTGCTGTGCCAGTGAAAGAACTCTTTGGCCCCTAACTTTTCATTCTTGATTCAACTTCTCTGCCAGTCAGTCAGGTAATGTAATTGCTCTCTTATCTTATTAAAGCAAACATACCAAGATAAGTCTAACCACTACCAATTTTGTGTGACAGGAGCACTTGGAAGCAAGCTTCTCCCCTACTGCAAAACCCACTGTCCCAACAGACAGCTGGGGCAGTCATCTTTCATACAGGTCCAGCTGGATCTGAAATGAAGTATAAGCCCACCTTTAGCTTCTTCACTGGGCTGATTCTATAGTGTTTTGGTGCAGCCTTAACTATGCTGCTCAGCTATCTGCACTGCTTTTCTCCTCAGATGTGATTAGGAGTAGGTGCTGCATGATTTGGTGCAAGTGAAGGAACTGATGTCTGAAATTTGCTTAGCCCATTTGAATTGCTTTCTGGAAAAAATAAATGGTCTGAGCATTTGGAGGAATATTGCAGGACCCATAGCACAGCACTGAAAGCTAAGAGAGATCACACCTCATCAAGAAAGAAAAACTCAAGCCTATAACAAATTACTGAAATGCAGTTGCTGGAATTCTGTTTGAAGAGATTCTGTAAAAGTTGATATCTTCATTGAAAATATTTTCTTCAAATGAAATGATGCTATAAGTATGGAATACAGTATCTAATTAATTTTCATTGGCAAACATCCTGGCATTTACCCAGCTATACTCAAAGCTGTTAGAACATGCTACACAGATGTACTCTGTCCAAAACTGATTAAATGAACGAATCTGAGGTTGGCTTCTACTGCTGGCAATCCTGCATATAACACAAGAAGACTGATGCCTTGTCATTTAAAAAATACAACAGAAGCTAGGAAAAAGAAGCTTTAACCAATTAATCTGCATTTTAACACATGCCCTTTTAAGCTAGCAGAGGATTTCTATCCATCATGTGGTTTTGTTTTGCTTTACTTGTTGTGTTCTGTGTTATTCACCAGAACACTGTTTTAAATCATCTATTCCTGCAGAGAATTTCTGGATGCAGAACAGTGTGAATAGCCAAGAAATCTGTAATTGTTCATCCTGCATAGTCTCTGGATTTAATTCCTTTCTAAGGTCTGTCCAAATTGAAATGTTTGGCTGTGAGCTGGTACTCATGAGGGAGAAGTCCTCATAAACTGGAGTGGCCAGCAGTACCCTATAACACTGTAGGCATCCTGTCAGATATACCATACTAGTCCTAATAGTACTAGGAACTGGGAGTCAGAGGATGCCGTTATTACAGGTCCTTCTATGGATCCTAAGCTGTAGATTTAATCTTTTCTGCGTATGAATATCTCTGCAGGTCTCTCAGGTATATTCAGCTTGGTCGTGTCTAATCCTCTGTCCACTGTAGTAGTCAGCACTGGTTTACTGTAATTACATGTACCAAGGTAGGGGCAGAATTGGGGAAGCCAGCCCTGAGGAAGGGCTTGGTGGTGCAGTGTAGCAGCCTCCATCAGTGGGAGACTGGGGCACACTGATCTTAGAGAAACCTGGACACCGTGACACAGTGGTGGAAAAAGATTAGCACAGAAAGCAAAACTGGGTTCCTTCTAGCAGATGTATTTAGGGGGATGCCTGCTGAGTGCTAGAGCAGTCTTTTCATCAAATTAACAAAAAAGCTTAATCAATAACCACCAAACATGAGTAAGAGCAAGATGTGCTGACTGGCTGGAGAGGGTGCTGCAGGGCAGCTGGCCTTCATAGTGTGGTTTGCTAGAGTTGGAGATGGAAGTTTCTATTAAAGAGAAACATACACTTTACCCATGTTTTTATTATTACTGCATACAGTAGTGACTTGTATGTTTGAACTGAAATAATAAAAAAAAATGAAGCAGAGGATGAACAACAGTTTCACAATGTTATTTGCAACCTTTAACTTCCAGGGAATGGTAATACAGAAGATTGCCCTCTATTACGAATTTTTCTGACTGAATTAGTAAAAGTACAGAGAAGCCTCAGGTTTTTAATTAATAATTTTAACACACTTTCTAAGTGCATTTAGTGCCTTTTTCATTGCCCTCCTAGTTGCCTTTGTGACCTCAGTTACTGAGGAACCAGCTCCAGAGAAACTTCATAAATATCCCTGCAGCATCTTTTCCCGACTATTTGGCTTTTATTTGCAGATGTCTAAACAGATGCCACAGAACAGTCTTATATAGGAATATATGTATATCTTTACTTAACGTAAAGGTTGATAATGCACCATTGAAACTTCTGTCTGGGGTTCTGCTGGCAGTATTTTCATTTTTGCTAGACTACCCATTTTTCCACTGTTGTTCTTTAAGAACATGTAACAAGGGCTAATGCTATTTCATGACTTGATTTCACAATTAATGAAAAGTCAAGCGACTTTAAGGTTGGTCTGAATAAATTAAGTGGAAATGTGACCTTGTATTACCTTTTTTTCTTTACCCACTACTCTATTTTGTTTGCTGAGGGGTTGTTTGAGGTGATCTGGCACGTTCAGTTTTACAGTATTGAAGAGGAATCACAAATTTCTAAGCATGCTTTCCTTCACTTTACTAAGCTGTCAATCAAGTCTTTAATGTCTTATTATACCAAACTTGTCTTTTTTATATAAAAGCAAAGGACAAAAATTTTGAAATTATTCAGTGATTTTTTTTTTTTAGTATTTAAGCTCTTTAAGCAATTTAAAGTGACATCCTATAGTAACATATTTACATAAAATACTAAAATTCTACGTATAAAACACTTCCAGCACCATATGCTTAAGTTTCTTTCTTGTCTTTTATCCGCTAATGGCTAAAATACAAATAGCCTGTTTACATTCTTTTGTTTTTTTTTTAATTTGAATATCCTTCTTTTAAATTCCTTTTTAATATAAAGTATTTATCTTACATAGCTTATCATAATGTATGTTTTCAGATTACATACTAAGATATCTATCTGGATATCCTGGAAGGCAGCATAGGTGCTATACCACAAACCACTAACCTCTTCAGTAGTAATCAACTTCTGAGTGGATCCACAGATCATGAGGTGAACACAGACAGTGAATGCAGAAAGGACTGAACCTGCTTTTGTGGTTTACATAACACAAATAATATTTGGTGCTGACAGATGGAATAGAGTGCTCAGGACTTAGTAATAAAGAACAAGAGCAGAACAGATAAGAGAACATTGAGCGTAG
Organism: Nestor notabilis; assembly: GCF_000696875.1. Taxonomy (NCBI): domain Eukaryota; kingdom Metazoa; phylum Chordata; class Aves; order Psittaciformes; family Psittacidae; genus Nestor; species Nestor notabilis. Next base: position 14,905 of record NW_009933366.1, read on the forward strand.
AGGGCATAACTCTGTAACAGACACACAGAGTTTGGAAGATGAACAATATAACAAACTAATTATGTTTCAGTACAAACAGTGCCTGAACAGGAGACGTGGTCTGAGCCAAGCTCTTCGTACATGTGGCTCACGCAGCTCAATTTACATCACGCTTTTTCAGTGAGTAATTGAGCACCCACCATAGAGCTGTTTAGCTCGTTGATCATTTCAATGTGCACTTACCATACGCATGCACTCCCAGAAACTGTATGCTCTTTCCAGAGGTGCAGATAATGAGGTATTCTTGCATTTATTTACAAGCAATTAAAAATCCAGTGGCAGTCACAGTTTGAAATGTAGCTGCTTGCCACCTTTTTAACATTTTGAAATGGAAATTCTAGATTTGTTTTTGTCAGATAAGAGGAATAGAATTTATTTATATAGTATAAGTAGTATACTATTTACATAGTATAAATAGATGAAAATTAAAATGAAAATTTTAAACCAACTCAAAACATTAAAATAGTGTTCTGCAAAACAATACAGTTGTTTTATCTCTTTCACTCCTCTTAGAATATTGCAGTAAGTTTCACATGTCTGGAAAATTACTTTTCTGTCCAATCATTGGTTTATCTTCAGAAATCAGCATAAAAACTTTACCTTTTCTGGCCCTTGGAAATTTTTCACCAAGAAACTGCCCAATAAAGTTTCATTTGAAGATTCACCTCTGATCTGTAAGTGATGCCAACTGTCTTTAAGCTCTTGAGGATCATCTGTCTTTTTTAATAGTGTCTCATTACATTAACTTCCCTGTCTGTGCCTTTGGATGACTTCACTTCCGTGCAAGCACAGCAGCAATTCTTTCCCTTCACATTTTTACACATTACCTAACAAAAGTTTTAAAAAAATTTATTTTTTCCTCTCCTTTGGCATGTCCTGTAAGAAATTACTTCAGAAACCAGGGAATTACTTCAGAAATTCAGGGAGTTAAAATAGACAAAATATGGTTCCTCTGAATATAATTACACAATTGAAAGAAAACACATTCCTGAATAACAGGAAGTATTTCCCCAAACAGGGAAGAGGGTGTATGAGTTACCAGAGGTTTGGCAGATTTTAACATGCACAGGAAGTTCTTTATTCAGAAAAATAAAGATTACTTTGTGATGTCTCTATTAGAAGGTCTCCCTAACGTGAACTTGAAACTGAATGGGAAATTGTTGGTTCAAGTCACCTAGTACTTTTTTAGGTGGCTGAAGACTACACAGAATCACTGGGTTAAATTTTTGTCTGCTACTGTGGATATACTAGAATGTAATATAGCTCTGAAACTGTCCTAATGCAATATATAAATTTAAACTGCAGTATCTGTAAATTTTTTTCTGTGCACTGTGTTGTTTTTATGCTCAAAATATTACATAAAAATAGTCAAGAAAGAACTCAAGGTGTATTATAGAGAAGAAAAATGACACTCCTGACAGACTATATGTTATTTGCTGATTCCTTCTGAAATTCATTAGAATTTTGCTAGTGGCTTGAATGGGAGGAAGAGTCTTCCTCCTATGGAAAATGATAAAGCATAGCTATAGGTTAAACTTCCATTACAAGTTTGACTTTAAATTTAATTGCAACCATGAATTGTGGTCAGAAAGTTTCCTGGACAGTTGTCATTTGGTCCAAAGCATCAGGCATGTGTTGGGCATGTGTCCCAGTTGGGAGGCATTGAGTCATAGCTGAAAGGCTGCAAAGAAATTGGCTTTGCAAGTTCTTGCCTCTAGCTTGAACTGTGAGTGTTGGTTGACTTTGTAGGAGCACAGAGGGCAGCCCTTGCAGAAAGAGGTCTGGATGAGAGGCAATCCAGGAAGTAATTCCTTGCTGCTGTTCAGATACTAGGTGTTCATCCTGAGCTTTTCCTCTATCTCTGTTGATCCATCCACCACATGTGCAGAGATGAAGTTTGCCAAGGATGGCTGGCTCTTTTGAATTCTGTCTTCATAGTAGGTTTCAAAGACTGACCTTAAACCTTACTACTGCTGTGTTGTATGGATTACGAGTCTGAATGGCTGGCAGCAAGGCATATTGGGGTGAGCTGCAAATGCCTGGGAACAGTTGTCTGATGGGATCATCTAATATACTTCGATTTTGAGGACAATGATCCCTTGGAGCACTACAAAGGCTGAAGGAGATGATGAAGTGGTCATTTTGAAATCAAATTCTGCAGAAAGACCCTAAGCATGGGGAGGAGTTGGGAACCAGTAAGGAAAATGTAGTTTATTCTTTCTTTAGTGCATATTCTGACACCATGCTTTCTAGCTAGATCCATTTCCCCCAGTTCCTTAGACAACCTTTGGAGTGCAGGAACATGATGTGGTTGCATTTTAAGCAGAGATGAGAGAATTAAACACACACACACACACACACACACACACACGTTATCTCCCTTGATGGAAGTTTGAATGGCTTAATTTTTATCATACTGACAAAGCTTTCCTTGCTGACATCACTCATCTGGCACTAGGGACACAGTGGTATTCCTTGCTTTGGTGCCTAACAGTGAGAAATCGCTGCATTAAACAGGTGGTTCTAAGTCAGAAGGCTCTTGTGAAATTACATACATTTCATGTGATTTCTATGTATCGTTTTACCTTCATGTGAGACACATTGTTGAAAGGATGGAAAAGACTATAATGTAACTGTATTGTTGAGAAATCTCTATTTCTCATGTCCTTGCCTAATAGCTTGTTACAGAAAAAGTTTTTTCCAACCAGTTATCCCTATATTGCCTTTAGGACCAACAGATAGATTGAGAGTTTCTTCAGTTGATAGCAGATTTTGTGTGCTAAATTAAATGCAGACAGAAGCCATTGTTAAAACAAATAAAGCCTACAACTAGGGCCCTGTACTCCCCTCTGTGGGAGAAGTTAAACAATGATGTATTCGTGGGGGAACAGACATTAGATTCAATGAAGCTATCTGCCAAAACAATCCCTTTTCAAATTGCTGCCATTTCTCCACAGGAATTTCAGGATTTCTCCAGCTGTGATTTTTCTGGGTGCCCTTTTAAAGCTCTTAACCGAGACAACCAGAAAAACCCTTTGGCTCCTACGTTTTTGTAATAAATCATATGAGAATGGGGGCCATGCTGTTTAAAGCAAGGAAGTAAGGAGAAAAAAATATTAAAAGAAAAAATGCAAAAAATGCCTGTTGTGAATGTCGTGGAATTTTTTCTTTTGTTGCTGAAATTTTGGTTTTGCTCAAAGGTTTTAAATAGTTGCTTGGTTTCCAGGCTTCAGAATCCAGAGAATAGTCAGTAAGACTTCTTACATTTTCTATGTGGGGAATTCTTACTTGCATATACAGCATTTCTAATGGCCTCATATTTGTGGGTTGTCACTTCTGAGGAACGGATGACTTTATGTCCAAATTTTTTGAGTATCCTCCAGTCTGGAGTGATTAACTGGGATATCTGTTGACATGTTTCAATGTAATACTTGGGAATTTTCATTAAACTCAGCAGGACTGAGCTGTTCTGGAAACAAATCATAAATATTCATGCAGAGCACTCCAAAATTCAGATACCCCAAGTATGTAAGCTACTGAAAATTGGTTAGATTATTAAGTTTCAGACTTGCTAGAAGCAAGAACTATTAGAAATCTTGTAAAGGTTATTGTCTGGATGAGGGAATCAAGTGCACAACCAGTAAGTTTGTGGATGACACCAAGTTGGCTGGGAGCATTGATGTCTTTGAGGGTAGGAAAGCTGAGACCAGTTGTATGAAGTTCAAGAGGGCTAAATGCTGGGTCCTGCACTTGGGTCACAACAATTTCATGCAACCTACAGGCTTGGGGAAGAGTCGTTAGAGAGCTACTCTGTAGAAAAAGACCCTATGGGTGTTGGACAACAGCTGGCTGAATATGAGCCAGCAGTGTGCCCAGGAGCCAAGAAGGCCAACAGTATCCTGGCTTGTGTCAGAAATAGTGTGGCCAGCAGAACTAGAGAGTGATCATTCCCTTGTATTCGGCACTGGTGAGGCTGCACCTCTAGTACTCTGTTCAGTTTTGGGACCCTCACTACAAGAAAGACATCTTGCTGCTGGAGTGTGTGCAAAGAAGGACAAAGGAGCTGGTGAAGTGTCTAAAGCACAAGCCTTATGAGGAACAGCTGAGGGGACTGAGGTTGTTTAGCCTGGAGAAAAGGAAGCTCGGGGAGACCTTATCACCCTCTACAACTACTTGAAAGGAGGTTGTAGTAAGGTGGGTGTCGGTCTCTTCTCCCAGGTAACAAGCAACAGCATGCGAGGAAATGGCCTCAAGTTGTGTCAGGAGAGGTTTAGACTGCATATTAGGAAAAATTTCTTCACCAAAAGGGTTGTTAAGCATTGGAACAGGCTACCCATGGAAGTGGTGGAGTCGACAGCCTTGGAAGTATTTAAAAGATGTGTAAATGTGGCACTTAGGGACACGGTTTTGTGGTGGACTTGGCAGTGTCGGGTTTGTGGTTGAACTCGATGATCTTGAAGGTTTTTTCCAACCTAAATGATTCTATGATAACTATTGCTCTTTGCTGCCTGTTTTTCACAGATACTTAGCACTTTTTTAAAAGACATCTATACCCTGAATTATATATCTCGACTGACTTGAAATCTGAGGGCCGAGAAGCTTAAGCTCAACAAATAAAAATTACTAAAATGTGAAACTGGAAAAAAAGTCCTGAAATCCATTCTTGACACGTGTGTTGCCTTTTTTTAGCAAGTAAAATGTTCTCTACAGAGTTTTCTTTGTTTATGTAGAAGAGAAGCATTGCCAAAGGAAATGCAGAAGGATTTGTTTAGAGAAAAAGCAGCTCTAACTTAGCATGTTATCACGTGAATTACTAAATGCATAACAGGTTTATCTGGTGGAAGGTAAATGCGTTGAAAATCACTGTCTCAAAGGACAGTTACCATTGAAATTCATATGCACGATACACCTAGAAGCAACAGAAACTAGCAATTGGCTTCGATGATATAAAAATGGTAGTAGATAACATGACAGCATTTGGATCTATCTTACCAACAAATCCCATATCATTTTTCCCAGCTCTTGCTTTCTGTTTATCTGCAAGGCTGAGTTCTCAGCTCTGCATAGTCACTGACTTCATCCAAAATCTCAAACAATGGGAAAGCAAGGAGAAATTCAGCAACTTACTGTAGCTACCAGAGTGACAACAGCAGAGGGGAAAGACAAAGCAAAGCAAAAAAAGCTGGTGGTAATAACAATGACATCTAACAACTATCTGACATAGACTAGAGCCTGTCCTGCTCTGCTTGCCAGCATATTGATTTTAAACTCTGCATGGCACCCACATGCTACAGTGATGGGCAATAAATAAATAACATTGTTTTGTTCACAATGAAGATGACTCAGGATGCTCAAGAAACAGGGAATGATTCATATGCAGCCTTCAGACCTTCATCAGCTGCAAGCTGTTTTGCTTACCCTCAGGAATTTAGTAACTGGAACAGGGAAACAGATAGTTATTACTGTGCTACTGCTGTGCTTGGCTACTATATGCTAATTTACAATTGTTGCATGTTCAAGCAGGTTGTTACTCAGGTGGCTGCAGTGAGAATATTGTGAGAAGTTGCATGTACTGGGACATGGGCCTGGTGGAAAGAATTCTTTTACCATTACAAGCCATGGAAGTGAATGGCACAAGGCAAACCAAATGATCTGCAGTCTGGTTTCTTCTCTGCTAGAAGTTTCTGAATAAATACCACCATGCTCTTTATCACCTGATATTTGAATTACCTTTACATAATTTTGTGCCCTTTTTTTTTTTTTTTTACTTCTTCCTAGAGGGTGACAGAATGGCAAGGTCCTAAGCTATGCTCATTCTTTTCATTGCAAGAGATATGCGAAGTAAAAGCATTGTTCAGTTAGAAGTTATAATTGCCTTTTAATTGGTCTGTACTTCATGGCCATGAGAGAGCTCCATTTACTGCTCCATCCTGTTCTTGCTGGATATGGATGGAGCTTGTTGTCTTTTGCCTTTTCTCTGTTGTTCAAGGCTAACTCTAAACTTTTCAGCACATAAGAACACAAAGCTAACAAACCCCATCAGGTGTGTCACAAATTTTATGTTGGAGTGGCACAACTTGGGGAACAGAAGCACAAATTAAAAAATCACTTGCCTGGTAGAAAAATTACACAAATGATATTCTGAGATGCAGCTGGAGACTCTAGGTGTCCTGGTTCCTTTTCTTTACCTGGGAGGATTTGACAACAAGGTTCTCTAAGTAAAAGAAAATTTTTACATGGCCATACTGCATTGTTTAAAGGCTGTTTTTATTACAGCTTGACAATTGTGATTAGAAGCAAATGCCTAATTTGAGAAGGCCAATTTAAGAATACAATTGCTGTCTGGCACCATCTTCTGTTCTGTGCAAACCTACACAACCATGAACATACAACTTCAGCTTTGTGCAGCATGGGATCCAGATGGATGTTTTTGCTGAGTCTGGGATTTTCTTTACAAATGCTTCCACTCTAATAAATAACAATAATAATAATAATAATAATAATA
>NW_009933367.1:0-5645 GCF_000696875.1 Nestor notabilis
TCTCTGACCATGTGAGAAATGCTTTTGCTTCTCCTTATAGCACCCTTGGTTCAATGATAATCCAATGCAATCCTTATCCGTTATGAATTAGTAGTTTACAACATCTTAATCTTTTCACGTAAGACGTGCTGTATCACCCATGATAGGCACCATTCCATTAGTCCTGTGGATAGTAAATCTGCTCTGTGAAACAAATAAAAAAATCTGGGAGGAAGAAAGAAAAGAAGGAAAGAATGGTGGATGCTTTGATAACATACTGACATCTTCTTACCTCTGCTGTAGCTGCCACTTCAGCAACCAGTGTTCTGTATCAAGCCTGCCTTGCTATGCACTAGCTTCAAGCTAGATTTTCCACATCACGTAACTCAGGGCACACTGATCCCTACAGGCATGGTCTGTTAGTCCAAACAGCATGGCTGTTAACAACAACAGCATGCTGCAAATCCCACAGGGACTGATTTTTCAAGGTCACCTACCAGAATCACAAGCTCTATCCCATCCTTCTGGACTTAGCAGAAGAGTTGTAAGTTCAGTTCTTTCTCACAGAAGCATTTGAAAACAGTTGAGGGGAGGGTTTGACTCTATCCTGGCCTTTGATGTTTCTGGGATGGCTTGTTGCTTTACCAGGGATGTGTTAATTATTGAGCTTAACAATATGTGTTATATGTGAAAGAATGGTTTCAGCAGCAACTGGGAGAAAAGCCCGCTGGGGTCAAACATGATGTGGCCCAGGTCAAGGAATAGTCTGCTCTCAATCCTCAGAGAACTAGCTGAGATCCGAGGTCTGTCAGCTATGACCACTGCCTGTTTCAAATCAGTATCCCTCCTGCAGTGTGCAGGGCCAACAGACAGCTTCCTGCTGGCGAAAGGTCATAGGCATCACTGCCACCAGGAAGCAAAGTGTGACAGGAAGAACCAGCGGACAGGCCCAAAGCATGCTTGACGTGTGCTTTGTAGATGATTGTTTTTAGGGGCATGTCCATCAAAATGACAGGCATGTCAGAATGGGAGGGAAACATTACTGTTGTCCAAAGGCGCACCAGTTTCCTTCAATCAATCAGACCCATTTGGCTGCACAGACTTTGTGCCTTCTGGTTGCTCCACAGCGAAACACCTGTGAATTGCTTTAAGGAAATTTGGGTGAACTCCTCTAAAGGAATGTGGCCAATAGCCCAGCTGAAGTGCCTTTGTAACAGTGCATGCAGCATGGGAAATAAACAGGAGGACTTTGTAGCTGCTGCCCAGATGTAAAACTATGACCTCATTGCTATCACAGAAACTTGGTTGGATAAATCACACAACTGGAGTGCTGTGATTGATGGCCATAAACCATACAGAGAGGTAAGGCAGAAAAGGAGAGGTGGGCAGGTCGCAGTCTAAGCGGAAAATGAATTGCTTGTATAGAGCTCACTTTGAAGAACTGTTATGAGCCAGGTTAAGAGCTTATAAGCAAAAACTAGAGGCCAAGTCAACAAAAGAAACAGTGTGGCTGGTGTTTCCTCCAGGCCACCTGATCAAGAAGATCAGGTTGATCAAGAGTTCTTTCTCTGACTGCAAGAAGCATCACGTTCACAGGCCCAGATCCTGATGGGATGCTTTAACCACCCGGACATAGAATCATAGAGTCACAGAATGATTTGGGTAGGAAAGGACCTTAAGATCATCTAGTTCTAATTTCCTTGCCATGGACACAGACACCACACACTAAATCATGTCACCCAAGACTCTGTCGAGCCTGGCCTTGAACACTGCCAGGGATGGAGCATTCACAACTTCCCTGGGCAACCTGTTCCAGTGCCTCACCACCCTCACAGTAAAGAACTTCTTCCTTATATCTAACCTACACTTCCCCTGTTTAAGTTTGAACCCATTACCCCTTGTCCTATCACTATAGTCCTTAACAAAGAGTCCCTCTCCAGCATCCTTGTAGGCCCCCTTCAGATACTGGAAGGCTGCTCTGAGGTCTCCACGCAGCCTTCTCTTCTCCAGGTTGAACAGCCCCAACTTTCTCAGCCTGTCTTCATACGGGAGGTGTTTGAGCCCCTTTATCATCCTCGTGGCCCTCCTCTGGACTTGCTCCAACAGCCCCATGTCCTTCTTATGTTGAGGACATCTGCTGGAAAAGCATCACAGGAAGCTGCAAGCAATCCAGGAAACTACTGGAGTACACTGAGGAGAGCTTCCAAGCAGAGGTGATGGAGATCCCAACCAGAAGAGAGGTACTGCTGTACCTGCTGCTTCCTAATGCAGAAGAACTTATTGGAGAGTTCAAACCTGGAGGTAGCCTGGGCTGCAGTGATCATACCCTGATGGAATTCTCAATCTTGAGGGGTATTGGATGGGTAAAAAGTAGAGCTTGAACCTCAGAAAGGCAAACTTAAAACTGTTTTGGGTGCTAGTGCATGGGATGCTCTCATGAGACTTCAGCTGGAGTACAGTATCCAGATCTGGGACTCCAGCACAAGAAAGACAAGGAACCATTCAAGCAGCTGCAGCAGAAGGCAACAAAAATGATCCAAGGACTGGAACACCTCCCCTGTGGAGAAAGGCTGAGAAAGTCGGGCCTCTGAGGAGTCCATATTGTGGCCATTTAGTACAGAAAGGAGGCATATATGAGAGGTGGAAAAAGGCTTTTTATGAGGACTTGTAGCAACAGAACAAGGGGCAAAGGATTTAAACTAAACAGAGTAGATTCTGTTTGGACAAGGGAGACATTTTATTAAGATGAGGCTGGTGAAACACAGGAACAAGTTGGCCTCAGAATTTGGGAATAGTTGGAAGTGTTCCAGGTCAGGTTGTATGGGGCTTTGAGCAACCTGGTCTAATCAAAGATATCCCTGCCCACAGCAGGGGTGTTGCACTAGGTCTTTTTAAGGCCCTTTCCAATGCAAACCATTTTATGATTCTATACTCTAACTTCTCCATGCCCATGAAAGTCAGAGATTACCCAGAGACATCAGAGGTACAGGGTGTTTCCATCAGCCTCCCCATGTCCTGCAAAGGGCGCCCATGGATGAGCTCTTGAGTTCAAACTCCAGAAAAGTGGGTGCTGCAGTGCCAGAGCCCTCTTTGGAACAAGCTCTTCATGCACAGGCCAGTGCTTGATGCTGGATACTACCTTGGATCACATCCATCATTTTTCTGACCTTGCCCCTGTGCTCTTCCCCAAGCCTTATCCACTGAGCTCTTTTAGTCACCAAAATGCCAATGACCAGGAGAAGGGTGTGTTTTGAACTGACAGTGTTTAAAGCAGCTCAAGTGACAGTGCCCTTTTCCTACAACTCCATCAGTCATCCTGCAAAGAATACTGGCAAAATCCCCCTTTCTCAGTGTATCAGCATTGTTAACAGGACTGCCTACCACTTCTAATGCCCTGGTATAGGCAGCACTGTGTTGATAGATTTTGTTGCTGGAACTGTGTGATTGTGTGTGTAAGGTATTGTGATGGAATGGGAGGGCTGGACTGAGAGTGTCGGAGTGCAGAAGATCTTGGAGTGTATGCTGGGTGCGTGATTGTGTGTAGACTTGTGTTTAGGTGGACGGGTGTTTTGTGGGGGAGTGAGGGGCTAGAGGGACCTCCTTCTTCCTGAGCTGGTCGAGGACATTGCTTGATATATGCTGACAGTGGACACATGCATACTGGAAGCACAGACTTAAGCTCTTTAGGGCATGCTAACACTTAATATTGTTTATGTGAGAGGAAATGAGAAGTATAACATATTTATTGAGTATGCATACATTTGGGGTTGAAGATATTTTGTGGTCTAGGTTACTTTTTCATGTTTGTTTTTCTTAACCCTTAGAGTATCTTTACTAAAGGTTGAAAATCAGAAATAACTTTGTGAATAGCTTCCCCGTTAATAAACGTGCTAGTCCTTAAATGCTACACATTTCTTCTAGATCTGCTCTGTAACAAAAGCACTGAATCTTTTAAAACCAGAAATGTTTGAAAAAAAAAAAAGCAGTATAATTTATTTTGGGGGTGGGTATGAGGTAACATGAGTGATTTATTTGTTTAAGACCAGTTGAGGCTTTTCCATAACATCAGTTGGGACTAACTACATCAACAGTGAAAATTCCTCCAGTATGCACATTTTGAATTTTTCAATTTCTGACCCACCCCCTCAAAAAAAAAAAACCCAAAAGAACAAAACAAGTGTAGATTTGCTCACACAGATATTTATTTCTTTTTATAGCAAAGGAGTCACCTTTCACACTCTGAGCATGAGTTACATGTCCAAACTTGAACTTGTATTCTGACTTGCTGTCTCTTGGATTCCCTCTGCATCTAGTGGTACTGGAGTTGAAGTCCTGGCCCATAATATGTGTCTGGTTTTATGCTTTTCGATATAACATATAGTGAATTATTAAATGACATTTGGTCATGGTTTGTCTTTTGTGAAATATTCCTCTCTAATGCTGTAAAGGCAATCCCTAAATTCACAGGACCATGTGCACAAGATACATTGTATTATTCCCATTTTACATCTGGAATAGTTGCAGTACAAAAATGCTGAACGTCTGGGTCAAAGATTAAGTTATCAGTACAGACAGTAGGGGTACCTATGAATTCTACATCAAAGTTCATTAAGTGCGTTGACTAGTCAAGATTTCCTTATTAATAATCCTGTCAGACTATTTATAGGAAATGTATCCACAGGAATGGTAAGATGTAAAACATTTCTAAATATATCTAGTCAAATCAAATGACTATTATGCCATTAGTTAAGTTTGCCAGACAATGTTTTGCCAAAGGTAGTTTGCCAAAATATATTTCACTTGAAGGAAAAGGAAACATCCTGAGCATCTGCATACCAGACTCTATAAAAGTCTCTTTGGAGTGCTGTGCCCAGTCCTGCAGAAAATTTCAAGGTAAGTGTATGGCTTCTGTGAACTTCTGGGCAAAACATATGCCTTTTTATTCCATTTAACTTCCTTTAAGCCTTGACTATCCATTTCTATCAGGGACTGTCTCTGTCACCAGTGATTTTATTCTAGGTTTGAAGGCAACATTTTTTCCTTCAGCTTATATATTAGCTCTGGATATCTGTGTAACACAATGCAAAAGATTAATAATTTCTAAAAAGCAGAAAAGGCAATAATGACTTTTATATATGTCATAATGCAAGATGATCCATCCGTATGAAGTAAATTTTCCAGTGAAAAACTCCTATTTGCTATTAGACAAGGAAGTCTCTAGGAGACTCTCAAATAACAGTTAAATAAAAAAAAATAAAAATCAGACTTTTTAAATACGACATCTCTTTTATGGCAGTGTCCAATTTCACTAGAGACCACAATGTTGAAATAGTACTGCTAAACTGTACTACAATACTATAACACTAAAGAACTGTTCTATTCTTTGTTACATACCTAGATATCTAAGGATTAGTTTCAGAAAACTATTCAAGTATTTTCAGACAAGAATGGGAAGTTTAAATCCAACTTTTGACTTGTTTATACCTACTTAAATATTTGAAGAGATCAAAGAGCAAGAGATATCCTCTCTTCCACACAAAACTGTTCACTCACTGCCTCAAAATACCTTCTTTCTTACAGAGCACTCTCCTGACTGTGCCTCCTGTATAAAGTGCAGCCATGAGCTCTCCAGATGCTGAGATGGCTGCCTTTGGGGAGGCGGCTCC
>NW_009933368.1:0-9132 GCF_000696875.1 Nestor notabilis
GGGTTTTACCTTCTTTTGACTGTGTGGTTGGTTGGTTGTAGGGTTTCTTCGGGTTTTTTAAGGTAGTTTTGCGTCTTTTAACTCCACTACGGCAAAATGGTTCCCAAAGCTCCGAATTCCTACTTAAATCTCCAGCCTAAACGCCTCTGTTTGTTTGCAGGCTTCCGGAGTTATCCCATTCGGTTTTGTGCTTTAATTCCCTTCTGGAAGGACATCAGAGCGGCTGTGTCTCCTCTCACCGTCCAAGGCTAAATGTGCTGAGGGGTTTTTGCCTTTTTTAAAGCCTTTTTAAAGTAGGTTCTTCATTAATCTGTCTTAAGCTGCTTAAAGTAATCATTGGCTGTATCAGGAGCCAAGGGTTTAAAAACAAAACCCAAACTGCATGATTTGGAAAGATGTGACTTGAATGTATTGAGTGTCTGGAGCTGGCATTACTGCTTAACAGCCTGGAGAAGATGATGTCTCTGCATTCTCCGTGTACTCGGGGCTCAGCAGCACCAGTTTGGGTTCATGAGGAAAATTAGGGGGTTTCTTCCATTTTGTGATTTTACTGCCTTCTGCTGGTCAAAGATAACGAGACTGAGTTTCACTTGTTCTCATCAGCACATGATTATAGCACATGATTTAAAATGAAGCTTCAGTACTAATACTAACAACAGGTATTTCATGTATTTTATGTTCTGGAATCTTACGGATAGAATATGTAGTAGGGTTGATCAGCAAAGAGGATCGTAGGTATTAACGTGGAAAGCAGGCAACACCTTGGTTCAAAGGTATAGCTATTGGCTTGAAGTGTGGATGTAGCAGATCACCTTTCTACTCCTTCGCCTGTCTTTCTGCTTGCCCTTGCTAACAGCACTTCATTTCTGTGTTCCTATAAATTAGCAATCACAATCTTAATCCATTTTAGGGAGCCTCCAGACTCTAGCAGCGAGCATCTCTATAGCAGAGGTATAACACTGCCATGATGACATTTAAAACTCCCTAAATAATGGTCACAAGTAGTTACTGTTCCTTTTCAGAACTGGAGAGGTAATACACAGAAAGTGGTATGCACACCACATATGTCTTTGTATTCCAAGTAAAGATTTGAAACTAAACCCCATGTTGCTGTTTGTACTAAACTCATGGAAGACTCTGGCCCCACAGCAGTGGGTAATCTGTCAGTGCAGAAGGAAACGGGCCTTCTGCCTTCAGAATTTTATGACCTATTTTAAGAATAATAGTTCTTTAAAGTTTTATCTTTGCTTTTGTTCTCAAAGACAGAGATGAATGTGCTTGTCTTTTTGTGTATGGTCTTAAATATTGAGACCTGAGTAGCTAACGTGGTTTGGCTAAATGTTGAACAAAGAATTATTCAGTTGATGAAATGAAATTGCTATTCCCTTGCCTGAAATTAGTTGCCTGCACCTTCCTGCTCTGAAATTTAATAACCGTGCCCCAGTTTGATAGGCCACACAATGTGCCATCTGGATATACATTGTAAATCCCCTGGGCAATCAGGTTATGAGAATGAAGATATTTATTTCCTGCTTTTTGCATCAGTCAGATCATGCAAAACAAAGCTTTGATTGCAAAATAATTACTCAGGCAACCATACGTAACCGTCTATAAAGAGAGTGTTTTCTTCACATCCACTAATTCCTGGTTTTGTAGGAGTGGGAGAGAACATACTGCAGCCAACGAACTTCTAATAAATGCCACAGAGTTTACACTTTCAGCATTTTAATGGCATAAAGGCCATGCAAGCCACCTTTGAGCTCTAGTTGTGCTAAAATAATACAGCACTAGTAAGGAAATATTTAATGGAAAATATAATTTGTCTTGTCTTTTTTTTAATAGGGGTAACACCAAGTGTCAATGGCAAGAAGACTAAACATTAGAGAAGGTGCTCTCAGCTTTGTGGATCTTGGAGATACCACAGTTACACAACACTACTCCGCCAAATCAAAAAACTGCTGAATGGTAAGATAACCCTGCCCGTGGTGTTGGAACTAGATGATCTTAAGGTCCTTTCCAACCCCAACCATCCTATGATTCTGTAACACTGAATTGGGCAGTCAGGGGAATGAAGCATCTGTGTCTGCCCCTAGCCTCCTAGATCTGGGAAGTCATCTAAGAGTTCACTAATGACCTGCAATATGTTTAGAAAAGCCCATTAAACATTTGGTGGACAGTGTGTGCTTTCCAAAACACCCGTTTGCCTGTGGTCTAAGCAGAGCAGACCCTGGGTCAAGGAGCTATAGACAAAGGAATTTTTCCTCATTTATTTTTAGTTTCATTTCCTAGGGAAGTAAAATCATCTGTGACCTCTTTCTCTCTGGAAAGTTTTGAAACCACTCTGCAGTTTAATCAAGTTTTCAGAGATACTAAATACATCCAGGTTTTGTGGAAACAGGTGCTCAGGTGAAAAGAGACCCTGGGACAGGATACAGGGAGAACACTGGAATCCAGGCTGTGTTAATTCTGCTGCGCACACAACTCCTTCTTAAAGTAAGTTACAATATGATTGCTCCCACCCATTTCAGAACAGAAAACCTCAGCTGTGCTTGTGGAAGGGTTGCTTGTGCTTAGCAACACTGCTGGAAATAGCATGGTTAGAGAAATGATACTGAGCTTTATAAAGGTGGGAAGCATTATTGATTAAAAACTTAAAGCTGTGACAACTATTTTGTATCTGAAGCAAACCCATTAGTCCAGAACATCGTAAGTCTCACAAAGAAGTTGGGATCTTCAAGGTTAATAGTCAATGCATGCACACTGTAAAGCAACAAAGGATCGTGTAGGCTTGAAGGATCCTTCCAGGGAACAAATGATTCTCCCAAGGTGCTTCTTGAGATGTTGCCACCTGCATGCACAGACTCTGACTGTACTGTCTGATGAGGGCGGCCCTGAGGTCCTTTTCCAGACAAGACTCACCTGTTTACCAAGGTGTGAATCTGCTCACGTGTCCCTGGTGTGTTGATCTGCCTGGGGAAGCTGCTGTGGCAGTGATTTGTGCACCATCCTTTCAGGATGCAAGGGACAGAATGAGCATAACCCCTCACCAGATTGCAGTTGGGGAGTTTGCCTCCACCATTTTAGCCAGCATGATTCTGCTTGTACCACTCACTCCATCCAAAACAGATTTTCTTACTCTGTCCCAGCATCAGGCTAGGAAAGAGGAGGCTCCAGTAGGATACCTGTAAGAATCTGAACCAAGGTTACCACTAATTTAAGATCTTAGTTAAATATCTGGAATAGAAAATACGTAGCACATTAGTGGCATTTACAGAGTATTAAACTGGAGGAGATTGAAATTCAGCTGCATTCAGGGCAGAAACATGAAAATGATAAACATGGGCAGAATTTAGTGGAAGCTCAGTTGTGAAGACTGACTCTTATCTGAGGGGATTAAAGTTCATGAACCCATCTATTAGAAGGAAGAAATCTGGAAGTAATAATGCCAGGAGACAAGGAATAAAGACAAAAGTGAAGCAGACATCAAATGGTGCTACATGAAGAAAGCTGCAGAAAGGTTTGTGCAGCGAGGGTTTCAGTTTCTATTTCTGCCCCACAAGGACTGCTGGAGAAGTGTGAGTCTGGCCACCATTCCTGCCCCAGTGTCTGCTGGCCTACCCAGCCACTCCACCTGAAAGAGTGGAGGTAAGGCCAAGAGACGGGAGGAACCAGAAACTACTTCTGCTTCCCCCATCTTCACATAGCACCGATGCCTGGAAGTGCTGTGCTTCTCCCTGGAAGAGGAAGCATAATGCTGCTGGGGGTCAGGCTCTCAGGCTGGGAGGTTCTGCTGAAGGCAGAATGCTTTTCACACAGCGTTTCTGCTTCATGCAGTAGTTGATATGATTCGATTTGGTATCCAGAACTACAAAACATCTCCCTTGCTGTGAGGTTCCCTTGTGATCTTCTGATGCCTGGGATGAAGAGCACCATTCCCTGTAAAACTGGTCTGTGAAGCACTGTACTCGGGGCACCTTGGCTCTGCTTCCAGCTCTGCTGATAGTAGCTTTTGCCATGCCTCACTTGAGCCATTTATAAGAGAAATAACATGGATGTGAGGGATGTAGTGAAGGCTGCAGGCACTCGGAAAGTCATTACTCCTTCTTTACTCTCCTAGTATGTCATTTTCCCAGCAGAATGGGGGCACTGAGCAAACGGCTTCTCCTTCTTGCTCTAAGAACACCAGCATCTTCACTTTTGCCATACATGTTTCAAGGCGATGATTATGCTTGTACAGTTTACGTTACACAGATGTAGTTCCTTACCTTTAACTAAACTACTTGCAGAGAGAGGCAGAGATTTGGCCCTTAATGAATTTAATTCGTTTCGCTTGGCTGCCGGTAGATGGCTCTCTGCATTTGCAGTCCCTTATTTACTACATTGTTTATTGAATGATGTTGGACACATTTTCAATGGAAAATGTTTCCAGTGTGTTTGCTTGGAGGAAGTTTACGTAAGAAGAACAAGGAAGCAATGGACTGAGTAAATAGACTGTTACCAAACAAGACACAGACTTGGTTTGCTTTTTGCAAAATGGTTTTGGGCTACAATTCAAAAGGTTTTTCTTCTGCAGGACTTGACCTAATAATTATCAGGCTCAACAAGTTACATCTGTGTTTGCAGGATGCATTTACCACATCTGATTATAAGAAAGTAAAATTAATTCACAATAAAAAACATTTTAGTTGCGTTTGAAAGGATTCATGTGTTTCTGGACAGGTACCCTGGTGAGTTGATTGAAATGCTTCTTCATTCACACCCCTTCAGAGTGAGACATTTTGTTTCACGTGTATGTGTGTGACAATAGAGCACTGTGTCCAGGCCATGAACTTGAGATCGTGCTTCACCCAAATACAGCTCGCAGAGGCAGACTCAACTCTTCATTCCTCACCTCTTTGTTACGTGGTTTGTCAGAGAAGATGAAAAGGTGACTTTCAACATGGTAAATTGCTGGGCTTTTCCCTCAGCCCCCAAATCAGCAGGGTAACTAGAAGGGAAATACAACAGCTATGGTGGAGACTCATCACCCTCAGCTCCCACTTCAGTATACGCTCAGCCTTCATCTTGGTGGAGCACTAGTGCACCCATCGTAGGTGAGGGTCATCCCTGAGCTTCTGAGAGACCACTCACCCAGAGCAGCAGATGCAGATCAATGACAGCTGCATAAATGGGTTAACTCCTTTTTGGAGGCAGTGATGTCTTCCAAAGGCTGATGCATTCTACCAGTGGAATCCAGTGTAGAACAAGCGAGGTTCCTAATTTGCTTTCTATACCATGATGAACAATAACGAAGTGTTAACGCAGAGTAACTATTCAGTATCTTCATAATGCAGATAAAGTTCCAGGTTTTAAATTGGTTACTAGAAATATGTAGCCTCTATCCAAAGATTTATTTAAGTTGGGCCGTATGGAGGAATTAACTGCAGCAAACTCAGTCCCTCCCCTGAAGCGAGTCTTGATTTATCTTCGCCTTCATTCTGAGACACCAGTCACCCTTGAGAACAATACATAGGCACAAACAACTTTATGAAAAATAAGCAGCCCAACACTCCAAATACATCATCATTTACATAAAATATCACCCTAATTTAAAAGAAAACACTTCTTTTTTTTCTACTACAGGTAAAATTTGCCACACAACAGCTGGTTTTGAGTGAGAGAAAGGGGCTAGTTCCTAAGGAGATGCCTGGAGAAATATTTTGTTGCAGACTGAAATTCCATTTAATAGATCTCCATGTCCAGTTGGTCCCATTGTCTTTGCAAAGCATGAGTTTGTTTCTTCAGATAAACCATTTCTTTCACTTAATTAACTTTTAAGATGAGAAGACAAGAGGCAGGAACGTTATGGGACCCACAGTGCCTGTCAGTGGCAGCACTCACCTTACTGCTCGGATTAACACAGCGACACCTCAGCATCAATCACAGTGACGTGACAGCAATATGGAGGCAGGATTTGTTGATGCCGTGAATTTTGGTGTCTGGCATTAATGGATTTACAATGGTAAAAGGCTGCTTTTTTCCCCCCCCTCATATTCCTTCACTTTTTCCTTGACATTTTTGGTTAATGCTCCACATGCTGCAAAATTTAGAGTCATTCTACAGAAGCTCTTGGTGCTCTTTCCAAGGCCACATGTACATTTCTACCAACCTTGGTCATCTCTTACTATTTAAAGTCATTGCCACTGACTTTGTAGACTTTTGCTGGGCTGTTAATATCTGAAAAATAATGAGGAATCTTTGTTATTTTTCTGAAGTTCACTTTTTGATGTTGACCCTTAAATGAATTGGAGGATTTTGTTCATATTTGACCAGTTATATTTTGAAAACCTGTTTATCTGCAAAGCAGTACCCTTCCATTAAGAGCACATAATATATGCTGTATTTGATAGAGATATATTTTAGATTCTGTATCTTTGAATTGAAAATACATATATTTCTTACTTTTGTACATAAATGTTCCATATTAATAGGGTAGATTTAGAGTTTTTTGGGTTTTCCTATCTCTATTGATACTTCTGTACAAGGTACTTCAAGAAGATGAGTAACAAATGATTTATAAAGAGGTGGGTTCCCATCCCCTTCTCCCTTTTAGCTTTGCAGCCTTCTGCAGTGATGATCTGTGATTAGTGCAAAGGCCCTTCACTCTCAAGGAGAGACTATTCAGTGGTTAAAGCTTGGTTGCTCCCGGTTGCTGTCCTGCTCTATCAGTGAGGCTGTGGCCTCTCTGGTAGAGGTGGCAGAGCAGGATGTATGTCCCCACCTCAGCCAGCAGTCTCCACACACAGACTTTCCTTCCTGGCAGTTTCAGATGTCAGAGCACATCTGTCAGGAGCAGCTGAGGTGCAGGCATGTCTCATCCGACTGCCCTTCCGTCGGTCGCCTCTGGCACGGAGGTAGGTGGACAGTCGCTCTAAGCTGCAGAACAAGTCCTTGAAGAGCAGGGCACTGACAGATGAGCAAAGATGGCATCACAACTCAGAACTAGTTACCTCAAGCCCTTGTGCTGTGGATGTTGGAGATGTACGAAGCAGCTGACAAACAGCTCAGATGCCAGAGCAGAGGGAAGTGGGCACTATGAGTGGTGGCGGCTGTTTCAAGCTCAGCTCATCAGACAGGGACCTACAATCGCCCATGTCATGTCTGCGTTTTGAAGTGTACCCTTGGTCTTCAGACAGCCCACGCCAACAAATCAGTTGTAGAAGGCTGTTAAATAAGCTATACATCGATTTGCAGGATGATACTGAGCTGACTTTACATGTCCCACAATTTCATTAAGTTCTTCTGTCTGTGGTAGTAACTCACCAGAGGAGATCACAAAACCTGAAATCCAAGAGGTCTCTTGATTGACCTTAGATGTGCTGTGCTCTGTGTGTCAGGGCTTCAGGGCCAGGCACCTTCTGCCACTGGTAAGAATTTCCCTTTTCAGAAATGCAGGATTCCCAGTTTCGGTATCAAAGAGTTAGGCAGTGCCATTGTCCCTTAAGGCAGGACTACATTAGTCCTCCTGCATCTCAGATTGATGCCATTTTAGAAAGACAATTCTATGTGGGATGGAAAGGGGAGACATTTCTGCTGGTCCTTCATGCTTAGGTCTATTGTAAGCACACAATTTATGTGTGAGGATTTGCTCATTGAATCCCAGACTGGTTTGTGTTGGAAGGGACCTTAAAGCTCATCTAGTTCTAACCCCCTGCCACGGGCAGGGACACCTTCCACTAGAGCAGGTTGCTCCAAGCCCCTGTGTCCAACCTGGCCTTGAACACTGCCAGGGATGGGGCAGCCACAATTTACGTGGCTGTGAGAAGGTAAACAGCTTATTCCTGTCCATTCTGTGTGATGGACTTATCCTCTGTACAGTTCTACATGCAGGGAGTAACTAAAGAGCAGAAGTCTTTGTCTCAGCAGAGGTTTGTGGGATATTTTCTCCCCTCCCCCTGGAGAAGAGCAGCCCTTTCTCAGTACTGTACAATAGGTCTTTGCTTTGCAGTATCTCCATCTGTGTGCACGTGCGTGCACCAGTGTAACGCATGACAGCACGTTTCTGTGGTGGGTCACAGTCTTACCCACATGGGATTATCTTTCTGTATGCACAGAGTCTGATTAACTCCAGTGGGATCACTCACATACGTGTATATTTGCAGATTTCGGGGCCCCTGTGTAAACATACACAAGCAGAAGAGCAGAATAATTCCGTGCAGCTGGAAATCGAAGGCTTCTGCTAGTGGAAAAGCTGGTGTACTCAGATTGCAGTCCCAATGTGCTAGAAACATTCACACAATGCAAACAGATGGAATCGGATGAATTAGCACACGCTACTTTTGGACACTTCTGGGATACTATTAATAGTTCTCTGGTTTAGATTAATGCACGGCATATGTCATGTAACATCGACTTTGAATTATCTGCTAGAATGTGTCCCAGGCTCGAGCTTGGTTTTGAAGTCCCAAAATAGTTTTATTTAACTCCCTGCCCTCTTCTTCCCATTAGGATGACCTGAAATACAACACGTTTATAGAGAGACTGGTGGCAATGACTTGTTTGGGTGGGGAAATGGTAATTTTGCTATTCTGGCTATGTTCTGAATCACTGTTGGGGACGTTTTTTAGCCTTTCTGAAGGAAAAATTGGTACCATCTGGGCTACAATAGTCACAGAGCCTGGTCTTGTCCCTGTGAGCACCTATAGTGTGTAGGAGTGCGTCCCTCTGCCATGCTGGGCAGTGGTGTGGGTGGCCACAGGAGCTGACAGTGCCTGTGACCCTGCAGGGGGTGAGCACACGAGACCCTGGCAGTGTTTTAGGGGTGAGCACATGAGATTCTGGCAGTGGTTTTGGGGTGAGCATGTGAGACCCTGACAAGCAGTTTTGGGGGCGAGCACGAGACCCTAGCAGTGATTCGGGGGTAAACACACACAAGACCCAGGCAGTGGATTTCGGGGCGAGCACATGAGACGCTTTGACAGCGTTTTTGGGGTAAGCATGTGAGACCCTGCCAGTGTTTTAGGGATGAGGACATGTGAGCCCCTGGCAGCCGTTCTGAGCAGAGACCACAGCTGCCCACAGCCTCCGGCTGAGCTCCGCTGGACCCCGGTGAGAGGCGGGTTGGTGTGACCCGTGTCAAGCGCCGTTTTCCCT
>NW_009933369.1:0-15969 GCF_000696875.1 Nestor notabilis
CATATATACTTACATACTAAGTATATATAAGAGACTAAGTATATATATCTTCACAGCAACATGATTTGGTCAAAATATCCACGTTGCCACTTTAGGTCAGAAATTGCAATTTACTAGGCAGAAAAACTCTTGACTAGATAGAGGTTATTTCCAACAAGAAAATCTGGTGTTCTGTTCAATTCCCTTTCCCTCCAGTATCAGCCTCTAGGATTGGCTTTGGTTTTTCTAGAACCTGCAGCATATCTGACAAAGTTATTTAGTGGAAATACTTTAAAGTATGAATGTTAAAATACCACTACTAATGGCTAGATTTCACGTAGTTTCCATGGTACAGCTGAATATACTCACCATATACACTTTTCTGTCAATTGAATCTACTACAGAAAAAAACCCTCTCTCTTTTGGAACTGGAGAAGGGAAACAACCCAGCCTCCAGTTGTGTTACTTAATTAAAACTGCCACTTCTAATTAAACTGCTGGCAAATCACTGGGGAAATAGTACCACTGTTATACCAAATTTATAAAGCACAAATTCATTACTCAGACTGTATTTGCCCACAGCCCCTATGGCTAATTCCAAGAGCTCACAGCCATTGCATGCACTGAACAGCTCCAGGAGACGGGAAGGCTTTGCAGATCAGGAGTGAAAAAGGACCACAGCACCTCTTCCAAAACATCCATGAGAACTGACACAGAAAGCACTGACAATGCACAAAAGCAAATCTCAGCAACTTCTGCTTCTTCCCAATACAGCTCATCAGTTTCAAAATCAAATCTGCACTTTAATTCTTTCCATCACCTCTTGCACACCTCGTAGTCAGGTGTGGCAGTAGTTTCTCAGCTGCCTATGGCCTTCGAAAGAACAAGACTGTGACAGGAAGGTAGCTCATAAAATAAACTCTTCAGAATAATCCATTAACAAGTGACTTTTCCTCTACACTGCACTGGTGAGGGTACTCCCCGAGTGCTGTGTCCAGCTGTGGGCTCCTCAGTATAAGACAGCTGAGAAGCTATTAACAATAGCCCAGTGAAGGGCCACAACAATGAAGGGACTGTATCAACTCTTCTACAAGGAAAATCATCGCCATCTGCAAGAAGGGAGAGAAGGAGGACCCAGCAAACTACATGCCTGTCAGTGTGACCACAGTGCCAGGAAAGGTTACGGAGCAGATCATCTTGAGTGCCATCACACAACATGTACAGGACAACCAGGTGACCAGGCCCAGTTAGCATGGGTTTGTAAAAGGCAGGTCCTGCTTGTCTAACCTGATCTCCTTCTATGACAAGGTGAGCCACTTAGTGAATGAGGGAAAGGCTGCGGATGTTGTCTACCTAGAGCTCTTGACACCATTTCTCACAGCATTCTCCCTGAGAAACTGGGTGCTAATGGCTTGGACAGGTGTACTTTTCATGGGTAAAACACTGGCTGGCTGACTGGGCACAAAGCGTGGTGCCAAACAGAGTTAAATCCAGCTGGCGGCCAGTCACAAGTGGTGTTCCCTAGGGCACAGGACTATTTAGTATCTTTATCAGAGATCAGGATGAGGGGATCGAGCGCACCCTCCATCAGTTTGCAGATGACACCAAGTTGGGTGGGAGTGTTGATCTGCTGAAGGGCAGGAAGGCTCTACAGAGGGATCTGGACAGGCTTTATCAATAGGTAAAGGCCAACCTTATGAGGTTCAACAAAGCAAAGTGCTGGGTCCTGCACCTGGGCCACAACAACCCCCGGCAACGCTATAGGCTTGGGGAAGAGTGGCTGGAAAGATGCCTGGGGGAAAGGGACCTGGGGGTATTGGTCAGCTGCCGGCTTAACATGAGCCAGCTTGTGCCCAGGCAGCCAAGAAGGCCAACAGCATCCTGGCCTGTATCAGCACCGGTGTGGCCAGCAGGGCAGGGCAGTGATTGTCCCCCTGTACTGGGCACTGGTGAGGCCACACCTCGAATCCTGTATTCAGTTTTGGGCCCCTCATTATGAGAGAGATACTGAGTTGCTGGAGCAGGTCCAGAGGAGGGCAACAGAGCTGGTGAAGGGTCTGGAGAACAAGTCCTGTGAGAAGCTGAGGGAACTGGGGTTGTTTAGTCTGGAGAAAAGGAGGCTGCAGGGAGACCTTATTACACTTCACAACTACCTGAAAGGAACTAGTAGTGAGATGGGCACTGGTCTCTTCTCCCAAGCAGGATTAGGCTGACAGTCAAAAAAGACTTTAATTGCCCGGACTAGACATGAATCAATGTTGATTTCTGGCACTTACTGTTGCACCTACTGAATACAACATGCAACAACATCTACCACAAATACAGCTGACTAGATTTTCCTCTGGAATTTACCTGTTTTGCTCCTCAGGCAACATAGAAAGGAGAGTGTATGCGAAGAAGCAGGAAACTTCCTTTTAAAAAGGGAGATCTGTTTCCACCTCTGCTCCAAGTTTTCTCTTCAATGTGTGTATTAATGATGAGAGAATATTACAGAGAGGAAGTATTAGTATGCTGTGCAGCAGCAGCATATCCCAGATACAGACACGCTAGGGCAAAAGCAGCTTTCACAATTAGCAAGTCCTACGCAGCTTCCTTACACCACTCTCTCACTTCTGCATAGTGAGTATGACAAACTACGCAGCAGAACTCAGTGATAGTGCCATGGAAAACATTACTCTGAATTGCTTAAGTTTCACATTCTTCAAGTCTGATTCAGAAACTGTACTACTACTGAACTGTGTGCAAGGTTATTATGCATCATGTAGGAACACAGTTGTCTTGAGTCTTCATCCACCCAGCTCCCACATGTACAATACTGAAGTAAAACCTGTGCAATGCAAGGTAAATACCAAGAATCCACCTGTAGCCTGGAGGTATGACAGAACACCAGAATCTGGATTACCGCTGGAAAGAATAGTACTGCAACTGTCTTCTCCACAGCAATGACCACTGACACCTGCACATTCCTGAATTTAGGCCTGAGCAAGGACAAACAGCCTTCAAAAGACAGAATTTTAAAAATTACGGATTTAGAAGAGCTCTTACTCAGAAGAACACTACCAGGCCCCTCGGTAAGCACAAAAAGCCAGACGCTCGCACCCTTCCTTGGCAGAGGGCCAGTCCCTATAGTCATTACTCTGGGAGAGCTCTCCCTGATGGAACTGGTCCACAGTGTGCAACTTATGAGTCATGCTACAAAAACTTGGCTCCTGTAGTTGTTTCCCATCTAATTAAAATTCACTCAAACATCCCACAATCTGGCTTTTACCATAACAATATCGGTATCTGTGTCTCCTGCCAAAAGACTGTTCAGCACCACAAACTGGCTCCCGAGGTAGCACATACACATGATACTGAAAGAGACATGCAAAATGGTCTATTTTGTTGCCTCTCTCCTCATAGGACCCAGTTATGGGCTGCCAGAAATGAAGCTTCTATCTTTTTTTTTTTTTTTAAATCAACTGAAGCAGCAGCATTACAGTGTAAAAGAAACACATACACAAAAAGTAAACTGTGTCCATGTATTTTAGGCTAGAAGATTTTTGAACATAGTCTGCCTTCACTTTTTCCTCCCACAGGGTTTTTGACATCCCTTCTGTTGCCTTTTCTTTTTCACTGGCTGTTTTGAAGCACTGTTAAGTTCATTTATTTTTATCTGTTTTATTTCTGCTTAAAATCTGTTGAAAAATTCCTCAATTGCTACTTCTCTTTTTCAAATGTAGTCCAAACATACCAGTGAAGATTTGGTGACCTGTGCAACTATCCAGCATACAGGAATGAGACAACATAATACAGGAAGATTTTTCTCCTGTGAAGAAAGATATGCTGGGTTTGTCTCTCTATGCAACCTTGTGGATCAAGCCACATGGAAAAATTAAGCTAGACTTGAAGTTTCTTCAGAATAGACTAAGAACATAAAAAGATATTAAAATACTTAGGATTATTGTCTTGGCCTTTGGAGTAAAACAAAATCTAGTCATCATCAGCAGAAATACAGAAAAAGTAAATGCATTCCTACTGAGAATAAAAAACTAACCCATTCTTTTTATCTATAATCGAAGTACAAAAGACTTACAAGGAAAAAATTCCCAAATTAAGAGAGGTTTCCTTTACAAGCCCATGTGCTCACTGAGTCAGCCTTGCCTTTAAAAACAGACTAGCGTTCTGCTAATTTAAAGTTCTGTGCTATCAGAGAACTAACTACTGAAGTAATTAAAATCCCAATCCATGAACAATTCCTGCTTAATGTTAAAAACAGAACTAAATAAAAACTACAAAACAAACCATAAACACCACCACCACCAAAAGCAAAGCTACAGGGATGTGCATACCTAAACACAGAAAGCAATCTAGAGAACAAAAGCTTGAAGTTATGCCTTCTGTTCCGTTCCCACAATTACGCTTCCAGTCCTTCCATGTGCAAGCAGTAGCTGAAGGTTCTTCAAGCTGGCTGAAGTCACTGACACTCAGTCATGATTTCTTTAGAGTAACTTAGAAACATGCCTGCCTGAGGAGAGAGGAAACCTACCTGCTATGGCTTCTCTGCTGAAATATAAGGCTGAAGAGAGCTAACTAAATCATTTAAAGATGGGGAGGAAGCTGCTGCTAACACTGACATATCTTACAAGTTCTGTGAATTGCAGACACATGAACACTGTTAGTGACTCTCATGTCTGAGATACTGGCTGACACTGGGTATTATCTACTGCCAGCACTGACAGCTAGTAAGACGACAAAACCTGGAGAGGAAAAGTAGTGACTTTTCTATAAACACAAAAAATGTAGTGACTTTTCTACAAATGCTATTCGTCAGTCCTTTAAAAACACAGAGGCAATTGACTCTTCTATTACTAGCAAGTATCTCCTTCTGTAGCATAAACATTTCTCATCATCTGTGATGTCCAAATTAGGCTACTAATTTAATTCTAAGTGTTAGCCACTGCTGTATTTCATTCAAGGTTTTGGGCACAGACGCCCTCACTCTGGACCCCTGACTATTGCCAGTCAAGATAGCCTTGAAATGGTCACACTGTGATCACTTACACAGAGCTTTAAGAGAAACTATGTCAGCATGCAAAATATTTAGGTATTGTCACTTTACTAGGGGAACATTAAGACTTCACCTTTGCAAGGGCCATCTAAGAATAGCACATATACTTTTGCCAGGTTTTCAGAGACACTGTCCGTTTTCCGTAATTGTCCATTAATCATTACAGGCCAAGCAAATCACAGTCCATATAGAATAAGAGCACAAAGTCTAGTGAAAAGATTACTAAAATTTACTGTGCAATTTCACAGCAGATCAGGTTTAAGTACAGAGAAGTTAAACTTCAGTCTGCTGGGTTTCAGTGCAAATCCGTAAGTTTCTCCCTTTGTCTACGACAAAGCATTTCTAGACCTGCTTTCTGTATCTCTCTGAATAACCTCATGTCCTATACCAGGAAGGAGTCACAATCAGATTGATTTATAAATTCTCTATAAAATAAAGTTTAGGAAAACTTCTCTCTCAAAGGGAAAAAGGTATTTCTTACTTGGATCCCAGTTCTCAAGATAAAATGTGAAAATATTACCATCAGCAGTCAGTGAGCTAGACAGACAGCAAAGATCTCAGGTGAAGTGGCAGCTTTTGGATGCAAGATTTGCATTTTCCTCTTAATTCTCAAACTGGAACAGGTTTATAAAAAGCAAAGCACAATTTTGTATCCTACTTCTAGGGCTTCCCTTTCCCAGCTACAGGCTTTGGGCCTGCATCCACTTTTGTTCATTTATAAATCTCTTCTACATTCACAAATAATCCTACATGTGACTTAAAAATAATGAAATACCACTTCATGAGAAGTACAATATAATCAGCTGTGGCTACAGAGACAGAACAAATTCAGGTCTGTCTGAAGAGAGACCTGGTTCATTAGAAAAACCTTTAAGGTTCATTAGAAAAGCCACATCAAGACTTTTAACAGCAGCACTTGCTTCCTACTAATAGTAAAGAGCTTTTCCAGATTACAGGAATAAAGAAGCATATCTTAGTAAAATACTCTTTGAGATGCTTGTTGGGGGGGGAAGGGGTTATCCAGTTTCTACACAGTCACTGAATATACTGGCAAAAGGAAGTAAAATCACAAATATGAAATTTAACTAGTTAAGATCTTATGCCTATTTTTTACAAAACTGCTTTATAAAGTGTGCTCCATTTTGCAAAATATACTAGTTCTTTATTCCTCCTCTACAAATAGTGACAAGCTGTTTCCCTTTGTTATTTCTACAGATAACAGCTATTATCTGCATTTCAATGATGGGGAAGAACAAGACAGATTGAGTATTTTTTCTACAGTCTTCCATGAGGCAGAAGACAGTAACAGAGACAGTAACATTTCAACAACCTAATAGTGTCATGGAACACTTAATCAACATTTACTTGAGGCCAGAACTATAATATTGCACTAAGATTTAAACCTATTTCTGTGTTACTATTTCTGTAACAACTTCTCTTCAGTTCACAAATGGCAAATGTAATGTTCAGATAAACAAAGGCAAGCTGAGTGAGCTGCCTTACTCACTGCAGTTAAAATTAAGCACTAACCTGAACTTTTCCTCTCCTCAACTCTCCAGAGTTTAGTGTAATCCAGCACAGAAAGTAAATCCCGTAACGGTTTCAGAGCTTCAGTACTAGATACAAAACAAAAACTCAGAAACAAAGACCAGAAGCCATTTGCAACCCAGGAGCAGGGGGGGCGGAATTATTTTGGTACACTTAGGCAATCACTCTCAGCTGAGGCAGAATAAGCTATTTGCCTCAAACGTCCTTTCTCACCAGAGTGGAATTTCCCTGGGGAAAAAAACTTTTCAGTCTATATTCTCATTTATATTTAGTATGGAATGCCATGCTCTCCAAGTAATGGATACAGACATCCACTAATTTATACTGTGAAACTATTAACTACAGTAGAAAGAAAAGTCAACCTTGAAAATACTCCTGTTTAGATGTGTTTCAAAACACCACAGAGATAAAGGTATACAGCAGCTGGAGATACGGAATTTGCAAAGACAAAATGACTGAGCAATGGAGAAGTGCTAATACGAATGTCAGAGCCAGGCAAAAAAGGCAAAAGCAAACTACAGACTTGTTAAGAGTAGAGGGAATAAGAACAAATCTAGAAAGTGCTAAAGTACTAATAACTGAATGGCTTCCACTTCACCTATGCACCTCAAGCTACAACAGTCTTAAGAAGAGCGTATTTTCAGGCATTACAGATTCGGCATCCACTGTGGAAATTACTTTTCATTCTGTAAGCTTAAACACTCCCAACTGCTTGCTGTGAAAGGAGATACTCTCCAGTTACCTAGCACCAGCCTGACAACTTGTTACTAAAGCCAACCCACAACTGAAGTGTTCACCGATAGCAAATTCCACAAATCCACTTAGTTGGATTTAAAGAACAACATAAGTCTGTTTCAGCCATCTGGTACGCTAAGTTTTCCAGCTCTAGTAAAAGTAGTTGTCTTGTTGTTCCAGTTGATAGTGCTGACCAACCCTTCTGGAGTCAGGCTTTAATGCTAACATAATAAACCTGCAAGTATAACCAGAGAATGTGCTTCCTCCTCAGATACTGCAGACAGTTGATCAAAATTATTTATGGATAACAAAGTCCAGACTGCTTCTTTAAAGTCACTTTAGACAAACAGCTTTTGAGAAGCATTAAGAAGCAACTGCAGAAAGCTATGAACACAGACAAGTATAACTCTCTCCTTAGATGTACAGTATGCACTGAAATATAGAACCCATACAATGGTTTGGGCTGGAAAGGACCTTAAGATCATCCAGTTCCAACCCCCTGCCATGGGCAGGGACGCTGCACACTAGACTGTGTCACCCAAGGCTCTGTCCAGCCTGGCCTTGAACACTGCCAGGGATGGAGCTTTTACCACTTCTTTGGGCAACCTGTTCCAGTGCCTCACCACCCTCACATCTCAACCTCTTCTAATTCTGGAGAAACCTGCACCAGCTTTTGACTCAGTTCACTGGCATATGTGCACAGAGTATCTAAATCATAATGAATTTGAAGGGGAAACCCTGGGATTATATACGTATACAATAAAGAAGAGACACACACACAGACTAAAACACATTTCCCCCCCCCTCACACCACTGTTTTCACAGCATAGCAGCTGTACACAATAACATCCAATCTTACATAAAGAAAGGCTTGGCCAGTAAGAATTTAAACAAGCAAGACTTTGATCTCAGGGAAATGAATCTATAAAAAACTCAAGTGAAAACTTAAAACAGAAGAAGCAAGTGCAAAGCTAAATTAGTGACACAAATTTCTATGACTGTCTATGACATTAAGTGGTCCTTCAAAAAAGACGTTTATTTAGAGCATTTTCAGCATCCCTGGTGTAAATGCAGTTTTCGTAATGTTGAGACACTGCTTTCCTACTTCTCCCACTGTTTTACAATAAAATAAATGCTTTTCCCTAGGCAACTTTCAGTATATATTTAAAATAAGACAGCACCACTCCTAACATTGGAGTTTCCATCCTAAAAACATCCGATTGCAGTATTCACAAATGTGTCAATGCTGCGACAAAATACAAGATTCCACAACTCCAGTGATTTATTTATAATCCTGAATTCAGAAACAGAGCTCCTGAGAAGAGCTATTTTACAGCTTCAGGTGTAAGCAAAATGTGTTTTAAGAAGCTGCCACCCACCATGTGCAGTTTTAGCAACTCATTTTTTTAAGATTAAGAGACATGTTTATTTTTGTCCACTTAGTATCTTCGATAAGATTATGAAAATCAGCAGGTTGGCTGCAAGTAGTGCCTTGCTTAAATGTGTAATTGCTTTGCCAAAAAGCAAAACAAGAATGTGTTAATGAGACCTGGTTTTCAGTAGCTGTGTACCGACAAGAATATTTTATACACTAAAAGGCTGAGGCAGAAGCACTGAAATATTTCAGTAGGACTTGTAAGCACTCACAGCTTGAGATGTCAAGCAAATGGAACTAAAAGAGAAGCAAGGGAAATCGATGGTCACGGCCCTTGCTGAGCATTCTGATAACGAAAACACGTATGCTTTGGAGCTGTCGGGGCAGACACACAGTATCATTTACAGCAAGAGAGCTACCAGAATATCTGTGACACTTGAATCTTATTGCAAAAATAACTGAACCTTCGTACATTCTTGAGTTGAGCTTTTCCTCTAGATCACAGTATTTTAGGCAACTGTGGCTCCAAAGATCACTTGCAAAAAACACCCACTACTATCAAAATCACAAGAGAGAAATTTAAAAAGGAAATATCACCAACCTCACATAAAAAAATGTTATCACACTTTCAACATCTTTGGGTAGCACTGTTTTCCATTATCTTTGGTTGTACAATCCCTCTTGCTCTATTTCTCCTGCTCCTTCCACCTTTTTGTACCACAAACTGTTCTTAAGGTTTCTACTATGCTTTTGCCAAATAAATCTCCAAGTAAGCCTACAAATCTTCATTCATAAGATCAAGGGGTTTTCCAATCAAGTGTTTTATTACTTGGTATCTACTCGTCCAAAATTCAGGATGAAAAAGCGGAGAATGAAGGCTGCTCTTTTTCTTACTGTTTTTGGGGGTTCCCCATGTTCTTTACCATACCCACTTAATGGTTCCAGAAAAGAACCATTCAGCGGCACCTTGTCTCCACTCCCTCAGCATTTTCTCTGTCATTGAACACCATGTTGAGTTCAGCCCATGAAGTAGTTAAAAAACACCTTATGAAAAGCATGACATACACATTATGGTCAGTGGATGTTCACAGACTGGTGTAGTAAGTTCATGGCTTCATATAGGCACACCAATACACTGTACCTTCACAGTAACACCTGGCAGTATATTTCAGTGCTCATGTACACAGGGACTCACACACAATTCAAGTTTCATTTATAAATGTTGAGAGTAAATAGAACTGATCACATCAAAACTTGCAACAGATTAACTTTCCATCACAAACACAGGCATTCAGAGGCAGTTCTTCTTAAGGTAGAGACCTACAAAAGGACAGCAAGCACTCAGAAAAGCACTATATCTCTATGTAAAGCTCACATTGGTCAAGTGCCTACTTAAACATTCCTGGATGTGTCCCTTACAAATACTGCAACCACAGCTTACAGATTTTTTAAACCTGACTACTGCCAACAAAAACATGTAATCTCAACACTGAAGGAAGTTGCAGATTTATAAATCTTTATTTGGATTATAAATTCTAACATGAAGCTCAAAATGGAAAGTGCCAATCAATAAAGTCAAAATTTAATGCCAGAATTAAGACATTCAAGCCAGTAATTATGTGTGTTAAGTATAACTAGCATACAATTCCACTTGGTGGCATAACAACACATACTACGGCACATTCTATTTCATTGTTTTGATCGTATTTTGAGAAGAGCTTTATAAAAATAATGGAACAAAGTAACTTGGCACTCTCTTGACTTCTATATCCATGCAGCCTTTGTAGCAGAGTTAACATTTTTCTGAAATGCAATCTCATCCCAGAATTCAAAATCAAGTTGTATTATTACCAGCAACAAACCTCAGCAAATAGAATTGCGTCTTTATTTATATTTTTGCCTGCAAACAACATTCTCTGTGCAACTGACTCCTTACTTACAAGGAATCAGGCCAGCATTTTTATTGCTGATGCACATAATTTCACAGACAAAAAGTTCTGAATGTAATTGAAAAGCAGCAGAGCGGTCCTACTGCCCCTTGAAACAGAATTCTTGATTAACATGCCTTATTCAAAACTGACTAAATTAATCAAATTACTTTCACCAACTTCAAACATGCTCAGCAAGTTATGAACCCCAAATCTCCCTTTGAACAATCTCACCGGTGAACCACTAAGAGCAGTTCTTTTAAGTACTGAAAGGTGAGATAAGCTCGAAACAGACATGATTTTAAATGCAACCTCTTTCAAATCCCTATCTAATGTACTTCATTTGAAGAAATAACTAACCATAGCTGTCTACAACAATGGAACGCTTCTCATCCTGCTGACCACATCAGGTCACCAGAGTGCTCCAAAGCACTTCCAGGACAAAAGCACTGCATGCCTATATGACCCAATGTACCAAACTTGGTCATGAGTGCTGATCAAGTATTACCATGAAACTACACCTTGCATGTGCCCGATCCAGCCATTCTTCACGCAAAAGCTTCAACTGACAGCTGTTAGACTGACATGTGGCAGGTCTGCCTAATTCACTGAGCTTCAGGTAAATCTTCTGGTAGTTAAGAATATATTCTAAATAAATACATGTGCTCCCACAAACATGGACAGGCACATACTAGGAAAAATAGCAGAGAACGGAGAAAAACTGTGCAAAGACCTACAGGAGAAAGGCTGGCTGACTGAGAGACTGTAAAGTGACAGCTCCTGCCCCCAGCTTCAAGAAGGAAGAGCTGTAGTTTTGAAGCAGGGCAACAGTTTCAAAGCAGCTCCACTGGTTCTTCATGGCTAGAATAAAACAGAGAAGGCTTGCCTGCTCTCCTGAGCTTCCTCCTTTTATTGTTATTACACATGGCTATATAACACCAGTGAAACCAGACAGATTTTAGAGATTTCTGAATGGATACCGAAGTAAAGAGAAAGGAATGTGATTTCAGGACTCCATCACATAAACGGTGTTGTCCACAGGTATTAACCAAAGGTGCTGAGATCCCTACAGATCCTTGCTTCCACTACTGAGCATTTGAAAAAGTGAGTTTAATTATGGGAGAAAAGCATCCCCCTGTAATTATGAATATTCAGGGATGTGTTTTGATACTGGGGGAGAGGCAACTGGGAAGATTTTTAGAAACGAGGCCTAAAATTAAAACATAATATGTTTCAGATCCTATTTGATCTGAAAACATTTTTTCTACCATAGTGCCTCTTGGAGATTAATGATCAGCTCTAAACAATCAAATCCAATCAACAATTATTTATAGACTAATCCAAATACATGACAGCATTTCTCCACCAGGATGCTGAATTATGTCAATGTTACATGCCTGATTCCTTTCAGTAAATATACAACAAACAAAATGTGTAATGCTATGGTATCGAAAACAGCTACATTCTCAAGCACATTCACTCCTAGAAAATATCCCTCTCCAAGGACGCTGTGAAGGTGTGTCACGCCTTTGAATTATGTAGCGTGCAAACCAGCATTTCCCAAAGATTTTTATTCATGTCATAGAGTCAGAATCATAGAATTAACTACATTGGAGAAGACCTTTAAGATCATCATGTCCAACCATTAGCCCAGCACTACCAAGGCCACCACTAAATCATGTCACTGAGGGCCTCATCTTCACAGTTTGTGAGCCACTCAAGGACATCAATTCCACCACTGCCCTGGGCAGCCAGTTCCAATGCCTGACCACCCTCTTGGTGAAGGTATTGTTCTTAACAGCTAATCTAAACCTCCCCTGGTGCAACTTGAGGACATTTCCTCTTGTCCTATCACTTGTTACTTGGGAGAAGAGATCAACCCCACCTCACTACAACCTCCCTTCAGGTAGTTGTAAAGGGCGATAAGGTCCCCCTGAGCCTTGTCTTCTCCAGACTAAACCCCGCCAGGTCCCCCAGCTGCTCCTCATCATATTTGTGCTCCAGGCCCTCCACCAGCTCCGTTGCCCTTTTCTGGACTCACTCCAGCACCTCAATGTCCTTCATGCAGACAGAGGCCCAAAACTGAACACCGTACTCACGGTGTGGCCTCAACAGTGCCCTGTACAGGGAGACGATGTCTGCCCTGGCTCCATGGCCACACTGGTGCTGATATACACCAGGATGCAACTGGCAAGCTTCTAGGCATCAGTGCCTTTGCACAGCTGCTCTTCCTCTTTGTTTCCATTCCCATTTCTCACCCTAAGAGAAGGTAGTTTGCCACAATTACAACTGGTTTAATTTTCACTACCAAGAGGAAAGGATCCCATCGCCTCAGTTCACCTCCTCTCAACCACCTCTGAATTGACTCCTGAGTGACCCCTAATCCCACAGCACCAGGTGTCAGAACATTTCATCTGAGAGAGACCAGTGTCAGCAATGTTCTATCTTTCAGATCTCTGGAATACCTTAAATGGAAGCTGCCTTGCAAAGTAAAAGATTATTTTAAATGAGAAACTTCCTGTGTTGCACTTTCCACTAACCACTATTTTCTCAAAGAAGTAACAGCACCAGCAAATGTATGACCAGGTGCACCCTGAAGGTCCCAAGCTGAGGTACAAAACACGCTTAGTGAGCAGGTAAATTGCTGAGCACACATTACATGCTGTCATTTCACAAAACTGGTAGCATTTCTTCCAGTCACTTTTTAGACTTGACTTCAGTTAAGTAGGAGATGGGAAAAAACCCTTCTGGACTGCCTCTGGGATGATACACCTTGAAACTCAAGTAATTCAGCTACTAAATATTGGAAGTTCATAGCTTCTGTTAAAAATTCCCCTTACAGGAGGCAGTCTGACATGAGATCTATTATGATGATCTTCTTAACTAAATCATGTATATTTCAAGAGAGCTACAAAAAAACAACACTATACAGTTTCATGAATGAAACAGCTGAAAAGTGTGTGCAGCTGTATATACATGCATGTGTATATTGTTTCTCCAGCCACACTGGCAGGGATTTCTCCTTCACATCTTCTACTCATTCACAAAGCCACTGCAGAAAAATGACACATTTCCTAGGAAGTACTCCAGTCTGGTACATCTCTGTACCCCAAACCCATGAACCTGATCTTACCAAGGTCTACACATAAGAGAATCTGGTTCAACATAGGCTTTCACTTTAGAGCATGTCACACAATAAAAGGACTTCCTAGATTTCAGAGGGTCAAGACAGAGATTAAATAGCTAAGTGGCTAATTGTCAGCTATAAATTATGAAGAGTAACTCTTCTATTTATATCTAGAAGCATTAGTACAGAAGATGAGACTGGTTTATTTGATGCCATACAACATACTGCTATTACTAGAAAACAAATCTTAACGGCTACAAATTAATTTTAAACCATTACAGTGAAAAATAATCATGTACAGCTGACTTGTAGTAAGTACTTTTAATCCAAAATTTATCACCTATGAAACTCTCCTTGCAAAATAATACAGTAACTCAAACAGTGACATCCATTTTAATTTATAAAGTAGTAAGACTAACATTAACCTGGAATAAAACATACTTATTAGTCATTTGCTTATGGTAAAATAATGTAGTCCAACAATAATAAAAAACCCCATAAGGCCTAGCCAACCATAATATGCAGTCAGAATGACACTTGAAGTATGCAGCATTATGTCCTACCACCATCAATCATATCACAGTTCATAGTTCAGAAATCACATGCATTCTGCCATCAAGTGAGCCAACGATTTCTTGGATAAGTGAAATATTAGAATTTGCCTTCACACCAGAGGCTCTCCCCATCCCTCCTTTTAACAATTTTTATTATACCGACACAAGCAGTTCTAACACTGACGATGTTAATTTTTAAAATATCATTTATTTGTTGTTTGGCTAAAAATGCATGTGTTTGTACGTGTTTAAAGAAGCAAGGCTGCTACCAAGGACCTCTGCCGATTAGTTTCTCCAAAACTTCTCATTTAGTGTAGATTTGGATAAATGCCACGAACAGTCCTACCATTTTTTTGCTTTATAAACTTAACAGAAGTAACCATGGATACAGGTTTAAAGATCCGTAATTATTAACTGATGTCCCACACTAGAAAATAACACTTAAAAATTAAAATAAAAAGAAAGGAAAAAAACCAAAAAACAAAATCCTGTCTGAAATGCAAACCAATTCACAACTGTGATCAAATGATACAACTCAACTGCAGGTGAACTGCTCTGGCTAACCTCCTTTTCTTAGTTCATTTCTAATAATTTTTTAAATTTATTTTGGCTACTATCAGAATGAATAATATTCTGTTCTGCTTTCAGTTAAGGAGCCCTTGATCCAAAAGGAAAGAAACACTACGTAACTTGGTTAAGCAAGTAATTACCTATTTTATTCCTCCCTCCAGATTAATGAATCCAAGAATAAATTGGTCCCAAGCTGAAGTTCTCCCACTGTACAAAATACCAGCCCACCTGAAATCTCCTGTGTAGTTCTGAACTTTCACTTACACATACAACTTCCCTAAGTTACACATAGCTAACCAACCTTTGCTCACATTCTTATTAAAGGCTCTTGTATGCACATACTGCTGTAAATAAGGTCTTAAATTATTTTTTACAACTTATTCTTTGTAAACAGTTGTTTGACTCTCTGGGCTTATTTAACCCATCTAAACAACAGCATTAAAGCACTTACCCCTTCCAAGGCCACAAAATCATTTTTCATCAACTACATTCTGGCCTCTGGGGACTGAGTCTCTTATCCCTTGCATTATTATAGTCCTCAGATCTTGCATATGGCCCCTGTGTATTTCGTTTTGGTTATTCCAGTCAGGTCTCTGTAGAGGCCATTTTATATCGGCTGCGGGACCCTGTTGGCGTTGTTGGTCCCATATTCTCATACCGGCTCTCCTAATCATCTTTCTTAGACCGTAAACAAAATTCCTAGTATAGCCTGCAACTCTTCCCAAGTGTAAATATTAGGTCCTAGGAATTGATCTACCCTTTCTGCGACCCCCAAGGGGTCTTCCAACAAACTCCCCATTTCCTTCTTGAATTCCCTAACATCTGCTGAATTTAAGGGTACTGAAACATATCCCATTTCCGGATGCGCCCCTCCCATTGGTATTTCCCTTAAAGGGTACAATGGGGCCTCAGCCTGTTTTTTACTCTTGCTTCGTGTGACCGGTCCCTCGATCTCAAGAGTATCAAGGGATTCCTCCGGGTCCCTCGGGGCACTTGGAACGTTAGGGGGATTCTCAGGTGGAGGCGAAGGCTGAGGTGGGGGAGAAGGAGGTATATACCGTGGGGGTGATAGAGGAACCTCCTCCTCTGTCCTAGTCTTTTTT
>NW_009933370.1:0-2985 GCF_000696875.1 Nestor notabilis
GATGCCAATGAGTGGGCATACGATGATGGTGTACACCGTGTAAGTTTCCACCACATAGGTTGTGTACATTCACCTTCATCTGGATCTACGGGTGCATTCCTGGCATCCGGCCTATGACAGATCATCTCTACAATGGCTGATTCACTTAGGGACTGAATGCCTTTCTCTATCGTGGTCCAGTTGGCTGACTTCTCTGTTGCAATCACTTTGTCAATTCCTCCTTCCTTAGCAAGTGATCCCAGCTGCTTGGCTTCCCTACCTTCTAGTTCATGACCATCGACCCCATTGTCCCAGCATTGGAGCAACCAGGTGATGATGTGCTCCCCTGAAGGACGGGTGAAATCTTTTCATATATTCCACAGCTCGGTTGAGGTCCGGGGTCGAGAAGTCTCATCTTCTTCCTCTGATCCATGTAGTAGTAACTCTTGTTCGGATGCTGTCCCCTGTAGTAAGTTCATTGGGACTTCGTCTTTCTTCACTTCACGGGTTACTCTTTGTGCTTCTCATCTGCTTTTCGCCTTGCTTACAGGGGCAACTGATATTGTCACAAATTGGCCATTTGGTTTAGCTGCAGTGTCTATCACTGTGGCTGGAGTGGCTGCAGTGTCTGTTGCTGGGGTAGATGCAGGTGATGTGCTTGGGGGTTGAGTAATACCAACAGCTGCGTTGTCTGCTGCTATCGTGGTTTGAGTAGCTGATGTACTTGTCGCTGGGGTTGATGTAGCTGCTGTATTTGGAGTTGGAGTTGCTGTGTTGTCTGTTGTGGTCAGGGTTAGGGCAACTGCTGTGCTTTTCACTGGAATTGGTGTAGCTGCTGTGCTTGGAGTTGGAGTAGCTGCATTGTCTGTTGCTTTGCCATCAGATCCAGAGACATTTTTTTCCCTTTGAAGGTGCTGGATAGTGTTGAGCAGGGCTCTGTAATCATAGGCCAAGCCCCACCATGTTCCCATGATTTGTCCCTCGCTGGTATAACCAGGATGACAGCACACCTTGTTCAAGTCTTCTTCTAGGTTTTTGGGATTTTGCACTTGTTCAGCAGTGAAGTTCCAAAGCACTGGAGGGGCCCACTGGTCTAGATACTTGCTCATACTGCGAAGTGTGCAAATACAAATTTTTTTACTGCTTGGGAGTGGCCTTTCCTCAATATTTCTGTTTTAATTCTAAAGTGAAGTGTGGGAGGAACCCTACTACTGGCTCAGAGCAGAGTGTGTGTCTTCCAAGTAGGTGTGACATGCTCAGTTGTGCTTCAGAGGTGGTGTCAGCATCAAAATATCCAGGCAATCATGGCCTGTTGAATGCAGAATGCTAAAGTTAAGAAAAGAAGCCATAACCATGAGAAGTTGGCATTCAGATACAAACACAAAATCGTTTTTTAATCTGGGAGGAGGGGGAAGAGTGTTTGTCTTAAGATAATCTTACCGAGAAGGAAAAGCATACCTGGAAGAACTGGGAATGCCATCTAGGAAATATTCCACGACTTACTGTTGGTATAAAATGAATCATATCAGTTGCCAGAAATAAAGGCTTGAATATCTGCCGATTTTCCCATACATGTGCTGTCATTTTTGTGTCAAGTATAGAATTTATGGGTAGGCTTGACAGACGGTACTGGAGGAAAAAAAGGGTGGTTGTAGATGAGTTGTTGATTGCCTTGAAAATGTCATTTTTCCGTGTGATAAGGGAATGAGAAGTGTGGTGAAGTGTTCAGTTTCTAATGCATATTACTGTGTTAAGTTGTCAGTCTAAACTGCTTCTGAGGCTAATAGAGTGCTGTCTTCTTAGGAATCTTTTTTCAAACTACTTTATAGAAGAGATACCAAAAATTTCCAAAATTAAGAATGTTAACTAATATTTTTCATAGTGTTTTTCATAGTAGTGTAACTGTATTACTAGAGAGTTCTACTGTTCAATGGCAATTAGTGTAGCAAAAAATATTTCAGATGCTAAGTATCCAATCTGAAACATTATAAGGTGCATGACTCTGGAAGGTTGCCATTGCACTCCTACTGCATATCCTCTCTGATGCACCTTAAAGTTGACTCTCGGAGTCACTATTATTATTTTTCAATCTTTACACAATTTATACCTCACTTACAGAATCATAGAATGGTTTGGGTTGGAAAAGACCTTAAGATCATCTTGTTCTAACCCCCCTGCCATTGGCAGGGACATCTTGCACTAAACCATGTCACCCAACACTCCCTCCAACCTGGCCTTGAAGACCGCCAGGCATGGAACATTCACAGCTTCTTTGGGCAGCCCATTCCAGTGCATCACCACCCTCATTTCTTCGTTATATCTAATCTAAACTTCCCCTGTTTTAAGTTTGAGCCCATTACCCTTGTAAGCCCCCTTCCCATACTGACAGGCTGCTATGAGGTCTCCACGCAGCCTTCTTTTCTTCAGGCTGAACAGCCTCAACTTCCTCAGGCTGTCTTAATATGGGAGGTGCTCTAGCCCACTTATCATCCTCGTGGCCCTCCTTTGGACTTGCTCCAGCAGCTCCTTTTTATGTTGAGGACACCAGAACTGGACACAGTACTCCAAGTGAGGTCTCACGAGAGCAGAGTAGAGGGGCAGGATCACCTCCTTTGACCTGCTTGTCACACTTCTTTTGATGCAGCCCAGGATACAGTTGGCTTTCTGGGCTGCAAGCGCACATTGAAGCCGGCTCATGTCGAGTTTCTCATCAACCAACACCCCCAAGTCCTTCTCTTCAGGGCTGCTCTGAATCTCTCTCTGCCCAACCTGTAGCGGTACCTGGGATTGCCCTGACCCAGGTGTAGGACCTTGCACTTTGTTATATTGAACTTCATGAGGTTGGCATCGACCCACCTCTCAAGTGTGTCAAGGTCCCTCTGGATGGCATCCCTTCCCTCCAATGTATCAACTGAGCCACATAGGTTGGTGTCGTCGGCAAACTTGCTGAGGCGCCTCAACAATCCCACTCTCCCTGTTGCCAACAAAGATGTTGAACAACACAGG
>NW_009933371.1:0-28198 GCF_000696875.1 Nestor notabilis
CCAACTGTAACTATTCTATGATTCTATGATCTTGAAATGACATTTAGTGACAATTTGGGTCATGAAAAGAGTAACTATTTGAGGCTAGCTTAGACTAAAGAAAGATCATCTTGACTAATTGGAACTTAACATTTGGTAGAATTTGGTGATATTGCAATGTAAATATATTTCATGTGGATTTCATATTTTCTTTTGCACACTGGTGTGTATAGGTTACCCAAAGGGTGTAGCTTTGGTGGAGCTTTATGGATGCAGCTGTTGTGAACATATAAAATATGGCTTAAATGGCTTTTTAAAGACTGTTGTCACAAAGTTTTTCAGGAATACTTATTTGAAAGCTTCCATAGCTAGTTCTTTGATTTATATGATGATATGAAATGAAGTGCAGGGGAGGAGCAGAAAGGAAAAGTGGCGAGCAGTGTAGTCTTTCCTGGCATGCGTGTACCTCTGTGTGAAGGCATGATGTATGCTAACTCTACAAAGTTATCAGTGAAAGCTGTCTTTGCTATTGGCTACTGCTCCTGTATTTTCTTGCCTCCAAAAATGAAGTTTGTGCCCGACTCATAATTAATGACTTAAAAACTCAGTCTTATGTTTTGGAGACCACTGTTTGGACAAAATGGCATGGTGAGAAGGAATAAGAATATAGCTGCCAGCCCAACTATGAACTTCATTAACTGAATGATGTGTAGTATTCCCAAAATACTGGAAATGGAAAGATGTGTTCTTCTTTTGTTCAAAGGGAACAGATGGTGCCAAAATCAGGTTTTCCAGGTGACTTATTGGAAGTAAAAAAATAAAAAATAAAAATAGAACTGTAAGCATGAGTGCAGCTGAAAGGAAGTTAGCATGGGAGTTTCAGAGAGACAGAGGACCTTCGCCAGGAACCTCAGTACCTCAGGAACAACGGGAGTTCAATGGAGTCTCAATTCCTTTGTGTACCAATTTGTCTGTCAGAAAAAAGGCCATGACCGTATAATGAGTACCTCACCTGAGGCAATGAGTGAAGTAACATTCTCTTCAGTATCAGCATGTGTTGAATATTCTTTTTTAAAAAAAAAAAAAAAAGATTAAAAAATGGGGGATTTTTTTTCTTAGTGCCTAATCTATCTAATATATGATACAGCAGCTTGAGATTTTAAGATTAAAACCATTATTCAAACAAAAGGATTTTTGCACCAAACATCCATCTTCAGTTCTGCCATATATGTATAATGTAGCTTTTGAGTGATGACAAGACTGTAAGCAGTGGATAGTGTCATCAGAGAATACAAAACTGTGGAGAAACTGAAAGCTGTGTCTTTGTTACAGGTAAGTCAATATACATTTAAACAGCATTGCTGTAACTGCCTGAAAGTCAATATGAAAATATTACTGGAGTCTGGATATGACAAGTGACATTTTTCAGCCCTGAGCTCAAAAAGTTGACACATGAATAGAGATGAAAAGGGGAAAAAGGAAATTCTGCTGTTCGTCAAAAACTGGAGAGCACATAAAACTGTCAACGGTAGGAGGAACAAAATTGCCTCTTGCCTTCCTTTTCAGCTATTCCTGCTTAAGAGCCAGCAGATTAAATATGACCTATAGTCTGTGGCAATGCTACTGGTGGAGTTGTTTTATATACCATCTGAAGCTGGTACCTGGGATTGGAACATTTACAGCTGACATGCTAGAATTTCTGACTAGTACAGAATCATTTCTACAACTCTGCATTGCTGAGCTTTTTGAAGGCCTTTTTCTAATGAGATCTCAGTTGCTCAACCTGTTTATTCTTGATAGAACAGCATATGTGTCTAAGAGAATATTTCTTTCCAATTGATCTTATCTCATTATTTCAACTGAGTCCAGAGATATTTAGGATTCAGTGAATACAAGAAAGGATAGCAAGTGTTAGGGAAATGAATTCATTGGTGTGGTGAGTTGACCCTGGCTGGAGGCCAGGTGCCCATGAAAGCCACTCCATCACTCTCCAGTTCAGCTAGACAGAGGGAGAAAAAGTACGATGTAAGTCTCGTGGTTAAGGACAGGGAGAGATCATTCACCAACTACCATCATGGGCAAAAAAGAACTCAACTTGGAGAAATCAATTTAATTTATTACCAATCAAATCAGAGTAGGGTAATGAGAAATAAACCAGAATTTTAAAACATCTTCCTTCCCCCCCCACCCCATCCCTTCCCAAGCTCAACTTCACTCCCAGTTTTTCTTTACCTTCTCCCTGCCAACAGTACAGGGGTATGTGGAATGGGGGTTGCAGTCAGTTCATCACATACTGCTGCTCCTTCCTTTTCTCTGGGAGGACTTCTCACACTCTTCCTCTGCTCCAACATGGGGTCCCTCCCATGTAGACAGTCCTCCATGAACTTTTTCAACATGGTTTCTTCCCATGGGCTGAACGGTTCCAGTGTGGGTCCCTTCCATGGGGTACAGTCCTTCAGGAACAGATTACTCCAATGTGGGTCCCCCATGGGGTCATCAGTCCTGCAGCAAACCTGCTCCAGTGTGGACTGCTCTTTCCATGGGTGCACAGGTCCTGCCAGGAGCCTGCTCCAGCATAGGTTTCCCACAGGGACACAGCCTCCTTTGGGCATCATCCTGCTCTAATGTGGAGTTCTTCAT
Source organism: Nestor notabilis (assembly GCF_000696875.1). Classification (NCBI taxonomy): domain Eukaryota; kingdom Metazoa; phylum Chordata; class Aves; order Psittaciformes; family Psittacidae; genus Nestor; species Nestor notabilis. The sequence goes on from NW_009933371.1 coordinate 2,620, forward strand.
GGGCTGCAGGTGGATATATGCTCTATCATGGACCTACATGTGCTGCAGGGGCACAGCCTGCCTCACCATGGGCTGCAGGGGAATCTCTGCTCTGGCACCTGCAGCACCTCCTTTCCTTGTTCTTCCCTGACCCTGGTGCCTGCAGAGCTGTTTCTCTCACATGTTCTCACTCTCTGGTTGCGGTTGTCCAGCAGGTGTTTCCCTCCCCCGCCCCCCTGCCCTTCTTCAATGTGTTATCCCAGAGGTGCTACCACCATTGCTGATGGACTTGGCTTTGGCCAGTGGTGGATCCATCTTGCAGCTGGCTTGCATGGACATTGTTGGGCACAGGGGAAGCTTCTAGAAGCTTCTCACAGAAGCCACCTCTGTAGCCTCCCCTGCTCCAAAACCTTGCCATGCAAACCAAATACAATTGGTGAAAGTTAACGTAGTTGTTCAAATGAACAGCAATATGACCGGACAAAACTCATGATCAACAGCTGTAATGGTCAGCTAAGTGCCCAAACTGTTTTCTTTGCGACAGCAAATAAAAAAAAGCATGAATGAGAAATACTTTATTTAGCGAACCATCTGTTTCAAATAGATTACCCCAATAAGAGATGAAAACTGTTCATCCATTGTCTATTCAGTTGTGCATTGTGTAGCACATGAGACTAAGACTGATTGTTTCAGTCCAGTTGCTGATGAACAGTTGTCCACATGACAAAAAACACTGATGTTCAGGTGTCTTTGCAAAACTTGGTAGATGTACACAAAACTGTACATTCTCCTGTACACAATTGTTCTTGCTGTTTAGAATGTCAAGGAGTATAGGACTGGTTGCCACAGTGCCAGGGACATTTGTTTTGTCACTTCAGAAGCAAATATCTTTCTGTGAAGAAACACAATTTCAGCATGGGAATCCATATCTTATCTGAAGTTCTCAGAGATTCATGGTTAAACTCAAAAGCAAATTTTCAGACTACAGTCACTGTGCAAATTCTCTCTTGTGTGTATAACTCTAAGAGATTTTAGAGCATTACTGTTGTTAAAAATCTTGCTACTGTGTCAAAAATCTGATAAACCAAGTTGGGAGAAAAAAACAAACAAAAAAACCCTCCCAAAAAACCCTGAAAACCCTTTCCCTGAACTCATAATGCCGAAATTCTCATTAGGGACAACATACAAATTCTTGCAAGACTCCCAGCATGGCAGTTCACTGACCTAGCCAGCAGCCTGTGATTGAAACAATAATCCCATTCACTTTCCAGTGTTTGTCTCAGTGAAAGCTGTAACTAGGTATTTCACAGAAACATGTGTATTAGGACTAATGGGTACCTTAAACTTTAAAGAGAGTCAGGGTTTGGCATTCATTAAAAAGGAAAGTTAGTACTTGAGCTCTGAGTTTCTGCATTAGATTCTGCTCCAAGAGGTTACGAACACAGCGATTAGACATTTTTCATATGATTAAAGCCTTATATTGCCAGGGATTAATTGCCTTCCATTAGATTCCACAGACAAAAGACCTTACTTGGGAGGATAATTTGAAACAAAATGGCTGATTTCATGGGACTCATTATGCACAGAAGCAAAAAAGATGTCTCAGTAAAGGAGTCTGCACTGTATATCTACTGTCATATAAAAGAGACAACAACATGTAGCAACAATATAAAAAAGTCTGAACTTTGATATCTGACTGATGTTTTAAAGTCCCATTCACTTTATTGCTTGCCGTACAATGCCAGTCACACTTGAGATGACTTTCCTGATGATGTTAGTATTTCTGTCTAGTTATTCTTTTGTTTTTCTTCTGATGCTCAAAATGACTTGGTATTTAGTTTAATATTATCTGTCCTAGGTAAATATCACTTCATTGTTTCAGTCATTAACAACGAAAAGCTTATAAGAGGAAAAAATGCTAAGGAAACCAAACACAAGTTACAATGAACCCTCTCAAAGGGGTATGATACCAACTGTGTTTTAATTAAGTAGTTTTTTTCTCGCTTCTGAGTTTCCATGAACCTCTGAAGTACGGCTTGAAAAATACCATCCAACTGAGCTTTCTTTTGTTGACATGACAAACAGTTGTGACACACAAGCAAGGTTTCTACACTTAAAATTACCGTTTGAAAGGAGCTCAGGTGTTTCACATTTCAGTTATGATTGTGAACACATACCAAGTGAATTTGTTTATAGGAGCAACAAGCCTTAAGCTTGGCAGCAGAGGCTATGTAGTCAGAGATGTGGCTGTTTGCACGCTTTTTTAGCCTGTGTGACACAATTTTTTTCGTCTAGTTATCATCATTAGTTTGCTAATGATGGAATTGGTAGCTTTTTTTGAAAGACTTTAACTTCATATGGAATTAACTCTCTTATTCCATAGTAATAATCATCATACGACTGAGATCATATCTGATGCCTTATTTCTCTTTTATTTGAATTATTTTGTCATTTCTATTGACCTTGCATAAGATAACTAACCTGTTTGCTTTAGTTTTTCAGCCTGAGAGGTTAAGAGAAGACAAGAAATGCATGAATAAGAGATATGGATTAAAAGCTATCCATATCCACTTACTAAGAGTTGAAATAAATATTTTACATTCTTTATTCGAAAGGTTTGATTATTGCTATGCTCACTGCCAATTAATGTGTTGCAGGTTTCGTTTTGCACAGAAATATCTCTACTTTCTGTCATGTAAAAGGTAGAAACATCAGTTTGGTTCTCTGCCATAATTTCTGTGATGTTTTATGTGGCAACTAGCTTTCAAATAGTCTCTGCCATCTTTTCAGAAAAAGACACAGTTAACAGAGGCAAATATTCATTGCAGGAACTGAGGGGATACTTCCTTTCATTGCCTACTGTGTTTGAGGATGATAGTAGAGAGATCATATCATCTGAATTTCCCAGTTATAGTTTCTGCCCTCATCTAATCACGCAGCTGCTGAAAAAAGGCTGAACATAGACAAAGTACAACTTGTCACTCCCATTGTATTTTCAGCCTGGAAATATACTTTGTATTTTTGTCATCTTTGGTTGTATATACACCAACAGACACTACCTCAGCTCATTCTTCCATGACCCTAAGTCAACCAAGTTGTTCCTCAGAGCCACAGAGCATTCTTACAGCCTGATAAATAAGTTAGGTTTCCAACTTCTTTATCAGCTATAGTAGAAGACCTGACTTAAGACCAACTTATTTGTGAGATGCTGCTTAAACCTGGTGTCTGAGGCACTGTTATTGAATGAAAAGTCATGGATAAACTTTCATTTAAAGATCAAGTTCTAAATCTAAGCTTACCTTAGGAGGAAATAACACTTTGGTATGTAAATAGCAACAAGATTAACCTGATCTATGCTCCCAAAGAAACCTACAAATGCTCGCTTTATCTGTATTGGCAAAAGTTTTGCAATAATAGCTATTCTGTCTATAAAAACTGATACCAAGCAAATAGACATTTCCATATTAATCTGGATTATACTTTCCATGAATGGCAAAAAATAATATTTTAAAAGTTCATCACATTCTGCCTCATGCCAGTGAAAACTAATCTTAGTATTGCTTGCCAAAAGCATTACTCATGTAAAATGAAGAAATGCTCCTTGTTTGTCTTTTGTTCACCTTATTATTTGGGGTTTGTTTGATTTGACTAAATGTAAGTCTTAAAGTATGTGGTATTTATGGTCACAGAAAAGCTTCTTTTGTAGCAGTTGGTGATCTGGCCACACATACTTGCTTTTAAAGCAATGTGCCCTTTTCTAAACCAAATGCTCTTTGCTATGGACAATTAATGTATTAACATTTGCTAATAGCTTAGTTGATATTTCAGTCTAGTGTTCAGATACTGTGTGTATGACCTTTTTATTTTCTCTAGTGTTCTGTGTTGTTTTTCACATTTCTCAGCTTGAATTAATGCAATGGTCATCTAAACCTTAACAGTTCTGTAACAGCACCAAAGTTACTACAATAACTGCTTAATACTTTATGCCCAAAATTTGTTATTGAGCATTTTATTAGAAAAAAAGATTAGTCAAAAACTTTTTCTTTTAAATTAATAAGAAAATTGTATTTTGTATTGTGATACTTAAACAATTCACCAGCTTGGACTTTACTTGACTTTTACTACTAATAATTGGAAGGATATGGCTTTCATCATTCAGTTGGAAAGATAAAAGCTGCATTAATGGCAATATTACTAGGACTTTCACATTGTCTTTGGACTGTTCTTGCTAACTTGCATGAGCTATCAGAGTTTTGCCTAGGGAAAATAAAACATGTTCTAAAAATTATTTGGAAACTTACTTCAAGACAGCACCACAGCACTGTTTTATGACTAAACCCACATTCATCTCATTAAGGTAATAAAGCTGTAAGTCAGCACAGCATTTTCTAGATTAAATTTTGTTTATTGGAACCAAGTTTTATTTCTAAATATTTTATGAAATGCAGACTAAAAGATGGTAAGTGTTCATATTGTGAACAGCCTACTGGAAGAAAAATAATCTATGTCGATGTTACCTATTAAGTCTGCCGTGGACGCAAATAAAACTGGTTAGAAATAATAGCCTGCGTCAGAACAGGCCTTATTGACTCAAAGACTTAAAAAATCTAGTTGTCAGAAAATAGAGCTAGCTCTGAATTTCTTAATTAACCATATTGTTGTGACAAAATCAAAGTTTTCTGGCCATCTAGAGCTGTGTTGCTTTACTCTCCTCCAGAAACTCAGCAGCAATGCATTCCCTAGATTAGCCACAATAAAAAATTTTTAGTTTCTATGATTTTGTGCAAATTGATGAAAGTATTTAATTTGTCAAACCTGGGTACTGTTGGAAGCAATTTTCCTGTAGCTCAGAGCAGGTTTTCTTGTTTCCTAGGGTACTAGCATTTTTTTATACAGTTTTGGGTAGCCAAACAGATCATTCCCCTGATCTGGGAAACAGAAGAGTTGCACCTGCTTGAGAATTAAAAACAGAAGCTGGAGGGCTGTGTATGCTCCCGATCTTCTTGTTTTTTCTGAAGGTTCTGAAAAGTCCTGACGTGCAATAGACAATGAATGTCAGTAACATTTTAACCTTAATTAACTGCTACTGAAGTTACAAAAAGGAAATAAAAGCCAGCCTCTGCTTTTAACTGACAAGGATCTCTTAGTCACCTGAACTTGTCTGTTGTGAGGGTGCACCTGGGCAGTCTCAGAGGCTGGCTGCTTGGTACTGGCAGTGCTTCCCAGGGAGATGGGCTAGAGATTGCAGTCTGTGGAGAAGGTGTGGTAAAGAAAAACATTGCTGGCAGCAACAAATTGCTAAAGATGTGGTGCAGAACATCACTATGAAGCACTTTTCTATCATGAATATTCGTAGCATCCCTGTTATAAGTTCTACATGAAACACTTTCTGCAGATATTACTTTGCTGTCTAAGGTGCACAGGACTGTAATGTCTTCCCCATGCTTGTCATATCGTCTGAGTCTAGTGATCTTGTTCACATCTTAAAACCTCACAGTGTTGACTGGGATTGAAAAGGGCTGGAAAATAGGCATCAAGCTCCTGACTGTTATTTTCCCAGTACATGGTTCACATCTTGTTTAATAGGCAGCTGCAAAGTGTTATTGATCAAGAATAGCACATTCTTCCCCTTGGTGCAGGATGGGAATTACATCATCTAATTTTGGAGAAAGAACAGTTTACAATGGCTCACTTTCATTGGTGTCATCTTAGAGGGCAGCCAAAAAGATGGGGACACAGAGCTAGACACAACTTCTGTGCTCGTGGTATGACCTTGCCTTACATCTCTCACTCTTTAACTTTGGAGAAGTAGCCATTAATGATTGTAAGAAAAAGAAGAGCTGGTCAGTGTCTTCCTTGCTGACATTTGGGTGAGGAGTCATTAGCTTGATAATAATAAGTTAGAATTTTAAAGAGCTAACTGAGATCTGAACTGCTGGTTATTTCTTTTACAATTCCAGGAAATTCCCCTAGAGAGTTTTCCCCCAGTTGAAAGAGGATGCTTCTGGGAATTGTCACTACAGTGTTTTGTTACTCATTGCTTCTATCCCTGAAGAATGACATGCTCACAATTTCTCAATTATTAATTCTTCATTAAGCTATTATGAAAAAGCTCTGAAATAGTTTCTTAGTTTTTCCTTTTTTTTTCTTTTTTTTAAGTTAAAGATCATTTTAAATGGGCTCAACCTCTCACATACTTTTATACTAGTACCTGTATACTAGTGGATGGGCATATCTTAAGTAATCAGTTTAAAAACTAGTTTCATAATGATATATACAAAAATTGCATCTGAGATTTGGTGCGTATTCCAGTCCATAAAAATGGGCCAGGAAAAAGTGGTTCATCCTGTTAACGCACTGTATAACTAGTCAAGTCATATTTTGTTGGCATTTCTAGTCCTAGGAAAATGCTGTAATCATTCCTTACTACTAACCTGCTGAAGTTGACGTGACTCCCAAGATTTAGATGGATGAGTGAAATATGTAATGTTAAAGTTAAGCAGATGCTTCTGTATAGAGTGGCCTAATTATGCTAGATGCTGTTCTGTTCTTAAGCAAACTGTTTTCAACTTTGCCTTCTAAACAGCGAAAGGGATGAGTTGCCTTTTTATCAGCCTAGTGTTTGCATATGTAAGCAAATCTAGATGATATGCAGTTAGGCATGTTGCTAGAGCTTTTTCCAAATCCAGACTTTAATGCAAAAAATATTATGTAATTGAGTACCCTAGGAAAAACTTGAGAAGTCAATAGAAGATACAGTGGAAGATTACAGTGTATTCCTTTAAAAATCCCATTGCATGGTTTGCTTTATTAAAGAAATCTTAAAAAAATCCACCTAAATTATTATTCTTTTAGTTTATTATTTTCATTTTGTCAGAACCAGAATCAATTCTTTACCTCATAATTTATCATTCAGTCTATAGCAAATCTATCTTCTATAGATAGATTTTTTAACAGATTACAATCAGTGCTTAGTATCAGAATAAAAGCAGGTTATTTTTGTTTGGTTTACAGTTATGTGATGTTCTTCTCCTGGTTAGGGAGGTGAAAAAAAAATTAAAGAATCTTGAAAGATCATTTTAAAACTTGATTCCCTTATACTGGATGCTTTGTGAGTGCATGCTGTTGAAGTTCTCTGGTCTCTAAAGGGCAAAGAATCCAGTTCTTGAAACTAAATTCAGCACTGTAGTATGTGCTACTTTCTCTTATAAGGGAGAGCTTTTAAACAGCTCAGACCATATAGAGAGCTTTTACTGCTTCATGTGACTGTGGATTTCATTGTATATGCTAAGATTCCAGGAAGAATGAAATGGAAAGCAAGTCCCTAATATGATAGTTTTTAATTATTTACAAAGCTGAGTGTTTTTAATGGGGCTGATGTATCTCTGTTGCAGATCATTTCCCCATCTCTTACCTTCAAAACTCCACAAATAATGAGGATATAGCATCATTCAGCACTAATACTTCTTCCAGCTTTTAAAACCTGATGTTTATTGGAAGACATGATGGGTGTTCAGACTTCACACCTTCTAATTTCTTCTCTTTTTTCTGATGGACACTTTTGTTGACTGATTGGAGATCTGTGATTCTTTTGCACAGCTCTGCAATGATAACAGGATTGAAAAGTAAAATCATACTTAATCACCTAGTAATGATGCATAACTCAGGAAATGAAGAGAACATCTGTTGTATATTTTACTTTGGCTTCAGTTGAATATACAATTCCAGCTGAACTGTCAGCCCTAATTTGCCAAAGGTACTGCTCTGCTTTTCAGGGGTTTATAGCCAGAAAGATATGTTGTATGTTTGCTTGTTTGTCAACCTCATAGATATCTCCCTCATATATTGCTTTGGTTTGGGTTTTTTGTTGGGGTTTTGTTTTTTTGTTTGTTAAGGAATACATTCAAAACACCATAAGCAGAAGAGCAACATCAGCATCTTACAAATGAGGAAACTCAGGCAAAGAACGTGGTAGAGATCAGTAACATTTACCAGGCTATGTACACAGCTACAAGGAGACCAAAGTCTCCAGAGTCCTGTATAAGTGATCTCCATAGTAAAGTAGTCTGGGAACTCTCCTTAGGAAGGAACATTCCAGGTTAGCTTATTTATCCATGTGTTTGTAGTACAATTCAGCTAGTTTCTTAAGCTATTATTTTCATGTGGATGTTGCATATCATCTTTGCTTACAGGAAGACATATCTCAGGACTTGATATGGTGTATTCTGCCAATTTTGGACAAACATGAATTTATGCAAATATAGAGAAAACATGTTAAAAAACAAATGCAAAGAAATGCTTAACATGTCTTTCCATATGGAAATTAGCATGTTCCCCTTCCCCACATTGCTGTTCTTGGACTGTATACTTGTTGGCTTTGTATTTCATGATATACAGTGTTGTTTTTCCATGACTCTACTTAATGATACTTGGTGAAAGCAATTACAGTAAGATATTTACATTTTAGGGAACTATAAAAGTGGGTCAAACACAAATATTTCACCTGTATGTTAACATTCTAAACAGTAGGAAATGCAGAACAGCCTTGACAAGAAATCTGTGCTGCTAATGTGAGATGAGCTTTATGGATCTGTGAAAACAAATAAATCTCGACAGAGCAAAACACATTAATAATTAAAAACAAATACTAGAACATAACTCAGGAGGTGTCACCATATGCAGCTAGTGTGACTCATGCACTAAGCACCTCTTATTTTGCTTGCTTTAAATGTGGCTCAGAATTCTTTAATGTTTTGACTATACCCTCAATATTATAAACCCCAGTATGTCCTAGCTACTTCTATTCAAGTCCAGCAATAGGAAATACCCCTCATTTCTTGACATAAACACAGCACAAGTATGAATCTCTCTTCATAAAAGTCAATAATTAGATAATACAATTCCAGATCTAGGAAGAAAATAGAGTCCAGAGCAAGCAAGCTTATCTTTACAGCCAACCTGGAGGTGGTAGGATGCTCAACAGGCTATTATTTTGTACCAGAACATTTGAGAAACAAAACTGAAAGGCAGGTGACTTTCTTTCAAGACCATTATTTAGATAAGGAAATTTGCTCCTTGAGCAAATGTTAATGCCTGAATGCTCGAATTCAACATCTGATTGACAAGTGTGCTGCTTTCAAAGTGGTATCATTCCCTAGTGTATTTCCTGCATGTTACTTTAGCACTGGTATATAGGAAAAAAACCTGTGTAAACAATTGTTATTTTGACTAGGTGTAAGCCTATAATTTTTCAGCAATGTCTATGTAATACTTTCAAACTTAGATGCCTTTTGGTTTTGGTAGGTACAAAAAGGCCTTAGTCTAAAATTTTAATTCTTTTACAGATTTTTGCTAAAAGGGGGATTGAGGTTCTATGAAGCAAAAAGAGTAATTGAATGAAAAGCCCTTTCCTAAACTGAAGAGCTTGTGTCAGTATTCTGATTATTGTGGCCAAACCTTATTAACTTACTCATACACTCTGGACATATATTTATATAGCTTGCAAGAGGAGGGGAAAGGAATAGCTTCTCTGCAATGAACTCATCAGTGCAGGAAAGCTCTCAGAGGTAGATTAGTGTGGGAAAATTAGAAGTCAGACTTGGCTATATTCTTTAATGGAAATATAATCAACAATACATCTTTATGAAATGTGTACTGCCATCACATAATACTTAGTTGGAGGTGAGGTAATGGCTGGAGGAGTAGTCCAAAATCATTAACATCCCCCATAGGGGGATGAATATGATAGGATGATAGGAATATGATAGGAACATGATAGGGAATATGATAGGATGATAAATGCTTGCTTGTTTTCACTTTTCAAATGGTTTTGAAAGAAAAACAGAAAGTCATTCATTTTATATCAATTTAATCAGCACCATACTTTAACTCTGTAACAAAAGTCTTCGTGTCCATCCTTCCACAGTTTATTTTCAATGTCTTAGTTTGGTGGTGGCATTATTTCTGTTAGTGTAATTCTACCAAGGGAAGGTGGAAAGAATTCTGTACATTCTGATGTACATCTTGATTTATGTAGTAAAATTGAAGGTGGTGTTCCTCTACAGCACAGTATCAATTGACCGAGTTTCTTTACTGGAACAGAATAAAAAAGCCCAGTCTCTGGCTGTATATTTGGGTCAATAGACTTTCCCTTACAGCTGCCCCTCTTTTTATTTCTGCCAGGAGTGATAGACACAGGAGTGGATCAGAAACAAGTGTTTGTCATGGATATTTAAAATTATTTAGAGAAGCTAAAAAATGGCTTGACTGTTTTGGTGTCTTTATAAGGAAGCAATGCTTTATATAAACTTGTCTTCAATTAAAAAACAATATGGCAGACGTTTTGGAGGTTGTGTAAATTTCAGGCAGTTTTTGTACTTGCATTTACCTGCTCTTGCTACAGCAATTGGCACCTTGTGGATAGCAGCAGAGCAGACTTTTGACTTTAGTTTGCTCTCTAAAGTGTCATTAACCCCAAAAGATTAAGTCTTTTAGGATATAGAATGCATAGGGGAGACATGTCCAAGGGATACAATATCATTGTGTCATTGAAGCACCACTTCTCTACTTCTGAAAGGTTATAAGAAAATGTTATTGCTTTGTCTGACATATTGGGCTTCAAGAGAGATCATAAAAGGCAAATTCCCCCATGGAGATATTCATTGCAATTCACGTGAGCTATCTTACTAATAAGTCGGTGTCCAGTATCTACACTACTGATACGTGTACAAATAACTGAGTTCTGGGATCTGGGAGTTGAACCCAAGTAGCAGATGGATGAATAATCTGAGTGGTAAATCCAGGTATGCTGAGGGTTTCTTTTGTTTGCTTTGTGATTGCACATTTCTCCACTGACATTGTGGCACGGTGTTTGTTTGCTTATCTAATTTTTGTGGTCACCTCTCAAGGTTTCAGAGGCTTGAGGGAAACCTGTTGCAGAATAATACATATATGTTATTCTTACATGAGGAAGGAATCTTTGTTAGATGTGTCTTCTAAAGGCTTTTGAAGGAAAATATGCTGATGAGTTTACGAATACCAGGCTAGCATCCATTTGAAGGATTTTCTTAGGCCTTGGAACATGCCACCAGTATATGACACTTTTTAATATTGTTACACCAGTTTCTGGAAGGACAGCTGGGCTAAATACTTGTCTGTGGTATGTCAGAGCTATCTGACAGACTGCCAGTGCTAAATTACTCAGGGCAGGCACCTACAATGGCCATTCTTTCTATTTAGTGATACCGTGAACATGTTATCCCTGGCTGAGAATAACGCCAGACCTGTGGGAGAAGCAGACTCAATTACCTACAGGTAACCTGCCTTTAATTAAAGGAGCTGGTGAAGGAATCAGCTCTTCCTTCAGGAATTTTCTACCACCATTTCCTGTTAAGTTTAGAAGAGATGTTTTAGAGACAATACTAATTGTGCATAGAGGTAATGGAATATAAATCATCCCTATTTTAGAATGGTAGATGAGTTGAAGTGTAGTATTAAGCTAGCCTCCAAAAGGACCAAACTTGCCTCCTCCTCCTTTCCCCTCCCCAGTTTGGGATATCCAGAATTGTAATTCAAATCTTAGGGTTTCTTTTTGGTGTATGTGGTGACAGCATTTAATTAATCACCCCAGAAGCATAAATACAGTGTGAAGTGTACTTATTGTCAAGAGAATATAACAAGAATTGTGGGATAACCAGACAGTACAAAAGTGCCTGATGCAATTAATTGCTATTGCAAGTGATTTAGAGCATAGAAATTTGAGAACGGCATTTTTGCTGCTGTGCTCTAGAGTTATAAAAACTCTTTCAAATTCTCATGTATTAAAATAAATAAATTCCAAAGAAGAAATAGCTTAATATATCCATAATTTTAAAAGTGCTTGACAGTTCTATGCTGATTTTCTCATAATGGCATTTTGCAGCTGTAGTTTTGTGAAGCTGGAGATAAGAGCTGGGAGAACTGTGCTAACAGGCTCGAGAAAATTAAGAGAACGGGATCTGACATTAAAACTCCCTAGGCAGGTTTCAGGCCTTGGAAATGCTTTTTGGTCTAGACCTTGATATGGGAAGATGAAAGGTTTCTTCAACCAGAACCACTCTAGTCTGCAACTCCTCAGCTTGATGGGCTGGAGAGGAAAGCACTGTTAAGGAATCAACACAGAGGTAGACTGCATCTAGCACTTTTCAATGGGGATTAATTTTCTAGCTGTTCTGGTTTTAATGGTAACTCATAAATCTGAAGATGAGAGATTAACTCCACAAGACAGTCCATTCAGTGGAAGGACATTGAAGGAATTATTGATCCTCTGGATTGCTGAAACCTGTTGTCACAAGTGCTTTTGTGATATTAAGGTTTAAACCACTCAAGACACCAGGGGCTTCTGTTGGCTTTTCCTACAGAGAAAAAACTTCCAAGGATTTGAATTAGAGACTCTTCACTTCCTCCTCACTGGTGTTTCTTCATTTCTGAGCCATATTTGAGCTTTAAAAGGCTGAAGGATTGAAATATATGTATTTTTTACAAAATTTTTTTATTGGTGCTATTAAAACTCCAAATAAATATTCAAAGACCCGTGTCTTTAGATGCAGCGTTGAATTATCACTCAGCATGGGGAAGACTTTAGCTGAATTTCACATGCACATTACTATACTTTTTAAATACTGAGGATGAATTAACTACTGCTTGCCTTTGTGTGTTAGCCAAGCTCTCTATTTTACGCAATACATTGAAGTATCATTCTTAAGCTAATAAAGAAAAAGGAAAAAAGCTGATAGGGAAAAGAGAAAAACATATCTCATATTAGGAGGAGAAAAGAGGTATATGTCACCCCCAATTCATGTTTCAGGCTTCTGTCGCTCTCCTAGAGACATGGGCAGCAGTCTAAAACTGAAAAATGGCAACTCAAGAAGGAACAAAATTTTGCCTTGATGACATTCCTAAGCTATATGTCAGGGCAAAGAACATTGACTCAAATGCAAGGTGCCATATCTCTCTCTCTTTGATGTATGTTTCTCCTCTGAGGTTGCTCTGGCTTGCAGTTTCTGTAAGTGAGCTGCATTTCTTAGTAAAACTGGGGATAAAGACAAAAATAAAAGTGGAAGAGAGATGGTGTGTATTTTACATGAAGGACCAGTTTTGAACATAGCTGTTGAGACTGAAAACATGGGAGCTGGTGCAGAGCACCTTCAGCAAGTTAATGATGAAAATGTTTTTAGCTCACAGGATGAGGCCATAAATCAGCTAAACCTTCATGTTTCTATCTAATAGACTTTGGCTGTAAGCCAAGCATTCCATAGAAATAGCATTCTTTCTGCAATGCCCAACTTTGTCCTCCATTAGCAGCTGGATACAGCTCGCTAGGCAATGGTGACATGGTGTGAGTGACGGGCCAGTGTGATGATGCAGAACAAATGAGTCCATCAGACTGGTTTGTTTGGCTTTTTTCAAAGGACAGTCACTTTAAAATTTATTCAGTTTTTAGACCATTATGTGGCCTAAAAGTTTGCAGCCATGTAATCAAAATATTATCTTAATTACAGTAATTACAGACCCTTACACTGAGAGAAATCTCAGGGTGTTTGTAATGTGAGCAGCTAATTAAGGTCTAGTAGGATAACAACAGCTTAATTGCTTATGTTTCTGTGGAGGTGTCAATTTAGAAACAAAATTGTATATAATCTGCTATAGGTTGGTAAAAGTAGTCTTATTCTTAAGTGCACTTGAGGTCATAGTGTATGTTTTTATTTACTTGGGGTTTTTGGTTTTTGGTTGTGTTTTTTTTGTCATCAGCCAGCAAGCATCCTTAACTTACGGGTTTTTATTGAGAGCTATGTTTGATACAGTATTCTTCTAGATGGATATGATTACTCGGTTTGTAAAATAGGGTAAATAAATTTAGCTGTTTAATTTTACAACTAGGTGAATACTATTTATTTGTTACTTGCAAAGCTACTTTGCAGTTTAAAGTTTTGGCTAAAGAGCCCATTTTGCAACCTGGGGGTGGCAGTCAATGAAGATAGACCTCTTCTGTCTTGTGGTCTCATTTTTAGCTTTGTGAAGAGGATTGAGTTACGCATTTCAGGTGTTTAGAGTGTAAAGTTTGTTTATGCTTTCTTTATGCTATTTGGGACATGAAAACATAGGGATTCAATGTGAACCTTGTAGGAAAGGACATACCAATAGGAATATGTGATAAGGAGACAGGAACTTGGGTTTTCCTCAGACTTGTGCCTCAGGCTTTGTACACTGATCAGGGGCAAGTTTCTTAAATTGCAGGAGGAACTGCTGTGTCACTGCTTGTTGAGATTGCTTGAGGCATCATGCCCAAAGATCCTGTTCTTGCTCAGTTAAAGGCAGAATTAATTCAGAATTTTGGCTCACAGTCAACATCAAAATTTCACTTCAGTTTAAAGGAGGACAAGCTTGAATTTTGCTTTAATTTAATTCTGGTTTAGTTTTAATCTGCTTCCCAAATGTAAATTTGGTAAGGAGAGGAACACAGAATTTTAGTTAAAATAAGCTATTGAAGACCCAGCAGTTTCTGAATGAAATGGTCTGTGGCTTCTGTTACTCATGGTGACAATACATGCAGCCACTGGAAACCTGGCTACCAGGAATTGCCAGGCCCTGGAGGTACCCACAGGCATTACTTTCCTAGGCCTGGCCCAGGAACTGAAAAATGTGCACTTGAAATGTCTGCCTGCTTCTAGCTTATGGGAGGGTGGGTTGGAGCTGGAGGTGGGGGTATAGTGCTTGGAGGGAACTTCTGCTAATATTGGCTGCATTGCTTTGGAGCAAAAGTTTACCCTGTGTCCTTGGCTGCTCAATAGTCCTTGGCCTTAAAAAGAAACAAAACAAAACAAATAGAAATAATTAGAAAGCTTAAAAGTCTGAGCTGTGAAATAATCTGTTTTCTGGGAAGCTTAATAAGACACAGCCAAAGACTTCTCCTGTCGCAGACTGAAAATACTGCCTATCCTGCTCAGCTTTCTTCTTGTCTCTTGGGGAGATTCTGCCAATTTCCTTGATGGGGTTATTTAACAGAACCACTTTGATCACTGGAAACTGATGCTTAGCATTATACTGTCTTATCTGTACAGTTCTCACAGATTAGTGCAAACCTTCAGAATATGTTCAGTAGCATTTGGGTGCTGTAAACGTAGATGAAAATTCGCTACAGAAATGAGGTATCAATTTCCAGACTGTTGAGCATTGGTAAGAGTGACTGGGTTTCCTTTTCAAGGAATGTAGCCCTGAAAATTACAGATAAATATGCCAGATAAATACTGGTATTTTGTTTGTGTAGGAATGGAGCCAGGAACTGAGGTGATTCTTTGATGATTTTTTAAAAAACTTTTCAAGGAAATACGTGTTCTATTTCTCATCCTTAGCCTGTGTTTATTGTATACAGCTGATGTTGATCTACATCACCAGTCAACAGGGAGACTTGCTTTGCAGAATGGATCCAAGTGAAACGGCTAAGCTCTTAAATCTTTGATAATATCCACCCTGGGATCCTGCAGAGTTGTATGCAAGTCTGTGTGTTTTATAAATGAGCAACCCCAATCGTCATTGTGAAAGACTGACTTCTGCTCATCATTTCTAAACTAATTTTAGCAGACATCACATGCTTTGGAATAAACATTCACTGTGAAGCCCAGCTGGGCATGCAAACTTGCAGGCCAGCAGTAATAGATGATGAGTCAATTCAGTGTCTGTTTGATGACTCAGGGCACCCACCATGCCAGGCTCTAGTCACCTGCCTTTCCCTAAACTATTCCCAGTTAGCTCTGCTGGCATAGAAATACTGTGTCCTCCACTGCATCTTCCAGGAATACCGCTGTTGTCTTCCCCTGCTTTTTGAGTGGTTTCTGTTGTATTTCTGGCCATGCATTGAAGCAAACCTACTCATACACTACCATTGTTGTTTGCAACCTTTGTTTTGAAAGGCTGAGAGCCTATTTTCAGGCTCAGTTTTGTATCTTGTAGATATAGGCTTATTGAGAGTCAAATCTTCCACACTGAGAACAATTTAAAGCTCAGTCCTTAACTTCAGCTTAATTCCTAACATCATCTTCCTTCATTGCCTCCTTGTGGAATGTCTCCCTTTCCTCTTACAACACCCTTGATTACTCTCTAAGATCAGAACTGTCTTAAGGGAAAACCATAGCCACTCTTCTTTGATTTCTTAGACTAACTAGTAATAAAAACACAAGCTCTGTGCTGGATACTTTCAGGCTTGATTTTATTTTAAACATAAGATTTTTTTAGAATAGCAGCTGGAGGAAACAACAGAAGCTGCAGAGGTAAAGGAAAAAATCATTCTGATAAGATGCTCAAAAGTAGGATCAGAGTGCTTATGAATGTAAATGCAAACAAGGCCCTACAGCTTTCTTTTGCAATATCTACTTCAGGACTTTTTTTGTTTTCTTTTTTTTTTCAGATTACATCTTTCAACTATTCTTACTCTATTTATATACAAATCAGTCAAAACTGGTTTTGTCAAGTGTGGAGCTTACCTCTCTACGTGGGGGGTGGGGTGTTGTTTTGGGATTTCATAGTTCTTAGCATTCACAGAGACAGTTTATGCTCCTTCAGCAACTTTCTAGATGAGAAAGCAGAAGCATAAAAATATCAGTGGATAGGTCTTTAGCTGTAGAGGGCACCAAATTGACTTGGATGGTGGGCTTAAATCTCATCTTTCGTTGCATGATGCGAGTTTTCTTGGTAGTGTGGTGGTTCCATCCAGATTACATCCTTGGTTGTAACTGACATATTCAGTTGTCATTTATGTACTCAGCTTTTCATGCTAGAAATGCAATATAACATTTTTGAAGTACATCAGTGCTAACCTCCTCCTCTTATTGAAATTGCATTTTTTCTGTGACTGAAATGAATGTCCGGAATGTGAATAATGAAATCATTAATTGACAGTGTCTGTGCAATCCTGTAACTACATTTGCCACATACATACCTTCTTTTGTTATGGCTTGATGTGCCCTCGTGGTACCTGATGTCTTGGGAAACAGGTCATCAGGAAGCCATTTGCCAGAATCATTCATACAGCCACAATCTAATTACAGTTCACATCTGAAGGCCCACAGAAGGGAGTTGTCATCTAAGAGAGTTGTGATCTAAGCGAGTTGCTTTGCAGGCTAAATCAAGAACATGGATCCTTGTTCAATGTATGTTCTACACATGCGTTGTGTAGAACAAATGGGAAGTTTTTTCAGAGAGACATGTAGGAAATTGTAGTGGCCGAATGGGCCCCCGTCTGGGATCGGTGGGCTACATTCCATGGAGTTCTTCTGATAAAGCAAAATGGATAATGATGTTTTTAGTTGATATTGCTGATAATCTGAAACCTGGGTTCAGACTAGAGTAAGCGTTTAAATAGCGAATGCTGAGTAAAGGTACGATATCACTGCGTTTAGTCCACTTACAATGAATCTTTCTCACCTAATTACATTTCAGTGAGAGACTCAGAACTATTAGCAATATACTTTAATACCATGTCTTTCTGGCAAGTTGGTTTTTTTTTTTTAATACTCTAATTTTCTAATTATGACAACTGAAATTATTAAGCCAAGTTAACTTGGTCTCTTTTAAGACACTGGAGATTTATTATTTGTTCAACCTCTAATTTTTCTAATTTAAAAGTTACAGATAAGTGAATATTTCTGTGTTTATGGTCTCTGAGAGCTGAGTGATGTCAGTTCTCACAGTCTGTAAAATTTTAATAAAGGAATTCAGAGTAAAGTTGGTTTGTAAGTGTGAAATGGGTCCTGCTATTACTATCAATATTATGTTGGTTTTGTCAAGAGCATTAAAGTCAATCAACAGTCCTGAAAAGAACACAAGGAAAGGACTAACAGTCAGCATTGAGTTGTTGAGAACAAATAATGTCAGACGAATCTAATTTTCTTCTCAAATCCTCTCCAGGGTAACAGGCCTTGTGGTTAAAGAAGATGTGGTGGGTGTCATATAACCTGGCTTTGTTAAAGCTTTTTTACACTGTCCTATATGACAGTCTCTTGGGAAAAATAATGTGGATGAAATTACTAAGGAGGGGGTAAGGCTGCTTTGAAAATTGCATTTTGGGCACTATCAAAGAAAGAATTGAATGACATTCTGCAGGGACCTGTCTAGGGTCTAATACAGCTCAGCGTATTTATTAATGACCTGGATGATGGAATAGCATATGTGGTTATTAGATTTGAAGTTAGGATGGACTGCAAGAATGTCAGAAGACAAGGATAGAGTTGAAAATGATTTCTACAAAACGGAGAAACTAACTATACCAAATAAAACGCTATTCAAAAGGGAGCAATCTCTTTGTAGAAGAAGGAATGATCAACTGCACAGCATGATCTGGCAGGGTTACAAGCTGAAAGGCAATGAACAGTACTATGTTGATGTGGAAAAAGCTAACTTCTCCACTGGTGTATATTGAGAGTTGCATATTCTCTGTTCAGCATCAGTAGTGTCCTGAAGTGCAGCAAGATTTCAGTTAGACATTAGGAAAACTGTTTTCCTATGTAGATGTTGTGCACTAAGACAGATTGCCCTGCACAAGTAATGCCAGCCAGTTAGAGCTTTGGTAAGTAGGAAGCAGAAGGGACCTGAGTGTCGGTGGTGATGGCAACAGGGTGGGAGAATAGACTTAATGTGGATCCTGTCAGAAGTGACTTGCTTAGAGCTGTTTTCTGTCCTGCTCTCCTGCCCATTTCTTGCCTCCCTAAGGAAAGCCCACAAAAGTCAATGAGCTAGATGAGGAGCAAGGCTCATCACGCAGTCCATTAATCACAAGCTGGAAGAAACTTATGCCGCAATGGCCCCAACTCTATGTTCTACACAGCCTACTGGTCATGGTGCTTCCCAAGACTGCAGTAAAAAAGATATCCAGTGCTATGTAGAAAACACAATATGCAGACAATTCTCTATTTCATAGTGACTGTATGACAGCCACCAAAAAATGACTGAAGAAACTCTCTAAAATGAATCCTGCAGTGTTTCAAATTCTTGTTGTTAATGCTGTGAAAATGTTATTGGACATTCAAGGCTTAAAAAAAATGAATTTATGACAAATTAGGAACATGTTCTGTAGTAGGTAGGTATCTGATGAAACAGAGATTTTTCCTCCCTAATTATAAATTAAATATTAATATAATTGGAATATCTAATATCTTTGAATGATACACAGTGACAATACCCCTTTGAGTTTGCTTATTGAAAGTCCATTCTGATTTACAGTAACCTTTTTATTGCATTATTACAACAATGTAAACCGCATATATTTTCCAAAAAAAAAGTCATCACAATTACCCTAAGAAGAAAAACACAAATAACACAGGCACAAAACTAAAAGTTTATGCTCTCTGATTTCAACTGTTTACTATTAAATTGCCTTTAGTTTTTGGAACTTTATAAGCTAGTGTCATGGTGATGGTGGGAAATCATATATACCACCACCACTCTACCTCGAATGATAAGACAAAACATTCCCTTCTTTCTCAAACTCAGGATGTCTTCCAGTCTATAGTGTGAACCACCGCATTGATTCGGTTGTGTTCACACTAACTGGTGGCCAGGAGTAGATAGTTTTTGAACTGTCTCCTGGAACACAAGTAACTCTATGGCTGCAGACATGGCAGAAACAAAAGTGTTTTCAGGAAGTGATAACTACCAAAAGCAGAAAGAAAAACAAACGGTGCCGTTGGCAAGAGGAAGGTGTAATATAGCAGAATCATATTATGGTGATTAAAGGTGAGAATAATGAACAGAGTATCTTTAATCCCCTAGTTGTAGAAAGGGGAAAAAGAATGGTGACATAATTTGTTTGTTTGTTTTGGAAATCATAGAATAGTTGGGGTTGGAAAAGACCTTAAGATGGGTACATTGCTTTAGGATTTTAGGATTGCTGTGTTCATTTAAGATAGAAGTTTTCAGAATGCTCTTAACATAGCTCTGAGAAGAATCTCAAGAAAAGCGTTAAGAAAGCAAACTTGGAGAAGCTTCATGGATGTATTTACTTATCAAGACAGTTAAATATATTAATAGATCAAGATCTATATTATAAACAGTATAGTGAAAGCTGTTTAATATAACATACTAAGGATTAACAAAACATTAAACCCTTTTTAAAAAGTATGAGTAATTGCCTCACTTTCTAGTATGTTGCAGGCATAGGTTTAAGAGCAGCACATGAAACATTGTGACTGATACAGTAACTAACAAAGTGGCAATACCAAAGAAAAGCAAAGCATTTTTTATTAAAGTCTCCTAGCCCTTCTCTCTGGCTGTGTGGATAAGCAGCATGCCATAATCTTTTCTTGACTGGCTACCAGTGAGGCATTGGCAGCCTCCTGGACACTGTAAGGAATTCAGCCTCTTGTGCTAATGCTCAGGACAGGTCCTCTGGTTCCCCTCTGGGAGGGAAAGGGGAGGAGGAGGGGTGGTGACAAGCTTTGCCAGAGCACTGGGAATATCTTTAGTGCCAGAGCATTGACAGGGAGCCAGAGACAATGGTCTCGGGTATATCTGCACTAGCAAAATAACCCTGTTGCCTTTTAGAGGTTCAATAAAATTAGCAGAAGAGAGAATTTCCTGCAGTTGCTGATGGCTGAAACTCTGTTTTAAATATATGTAAAAGGAATATAAGCTTAAAGAATTGAAACTGTTTTCTCCAAAATGTATGTCTTTACTTTTAATCCCATCTCTTATCAAATATATTTTTATAATAAATGATAAATACATTGGAAATACATGGTTTTATCTTCAATGCCATCTGATAGGCCTGTCTGTCTGGCATGCAGTACGGTTAATTTTATACACAACTAATGAATACCAGTCATTCCCCTGAATAACTGTGATCCAAATATGTGGAAGACTCTCACATCTTAATTCTTTGACCTTGAAACTAGCACAAGCAGATGGGCCAGACAGATAGTGGGTCGGATATGAGACAGAAGAAGAGGCAACTAATGCAGTCAGTAGAATGTAGTATGTGAGAAACTATTTTCTTGATTGTAATAGTTTATTTCTGTTTCTGGTCCATTTCACTCCCTTTTAGCATCTTATGGTTGGCTGATATCATGGGTAAGGGATTAGCTGTTTAGCATCTGTAACCTGGTAAGATTAGCTGATAAGGCTGTAAGATAAATTACTGCCTGGTTTTGAAAACATAGAAAAAGATGTCATTTGCAAACTGAAATGGAAACTTTACTATTGACTTTCTACATAGTTATGGATTAATTGTTAAATGTCTATATCCCCGAGTACTTAGGGCAAAGGACAGTTTTTACTTCCAAGTTTGGTGTTCAAGTGAATTTTAAGTTGTCCCTGTTTCAAAGATACCTTCTGTGTAGGTTGCATCACCTTCAACCAACCTAGACAAAATCAATTAATTCCAGCATTGTGTGTGAAATAATTTGCACTGGTGTGTCATTTGCAGTTTATTTGCCATATGAAGAAGAGAGAGTTGATTCAAGACTGGATGGAGAGAGTTGTGTAAATAGTCATGGTTTTGTAGACACTGTTACTTGAATGGCTGTTTGACTGCTTCATACTTACACCTCTTCCTGACAGTTCCTCCAGGACGTGCATCACACAGGACAAAAAGCAGTCTGTTGTTGGTATAGGCAGTCTGACCTCATTCCTGGGACAGACAGGTGTATTCCTTAATCACAGCCTTTAAGCCTCAGGAAACCCTGGACTTTTTCCAAGATCAGCGTTACTGTACGTTACCCTTTGATGTTACTGTAGACGTCCCATGGAGACACCAGTTGAAGAAAGTGAGTGAATGCTGTTTGGCTTCACTCCTGGGTTTCTTAGGCTGTTTCTTCATCTGTAAGAACTATTTGTGTGTAAGAAATTGGACTAAAAAAGAAAACTGTTTCATGCTAATTGCAATTTCCAATTGTAAACCTGAAGGTAAGCTGCCACTGACAGGCTCTTCAACTAATTAACCAAACAGTCCAGTACCCCATGCTGTGTAATGTTACACAACTATGCATAAACAACTTGGCTGAAGATTTATCCTGACCCCAAACTTCGAACAGGCTCTGTTAAGTTAAACAGGCTGTTTGAAGTGTCACGATGATCTGCAGTCCTCCTGTCTGATGAACTACATGCTTGACTCTAATTAACAGTAATCAAATAAGGAAAACCTTAATCAGTATTCAACAGCTATTACCCTCAGCTTAGCAGAAAGAAAGCATAATTTCAGAAGAGAAATAAACACGTGGTATTGTGTGGAACTACAATAAATCCTTTTAAGAGGGTATGTGAAAAAAATTTATCATTATAACATGCCATTAAACTGTGATCTAAGGTCTTAGGGGATAAAAAGAGGGGGCTAGGAAGGAAAGAAATTCCATATTATCCAGACTCAGTGTTTGCCTCTATTAAGTCTTGTTGCTGGAGCGTAGCTGTGACAGCATTTTTCATTGCTTTTCGCTTTGGACACATAAGCTGTCAGTTATCCTGTACCCTTAACAAACATAGAGAAAATTTTATTTTCTGAACTACATTTTATAAAGAAGTATCCTTGTCTTTCATAAAATGCCACTATATATAGCTCACTCTGGTCCATAAGTACCATGATGTTGTGAATGGGGAATTAGGAGGAGGGCTCTAACAGATTTCAGTACCCACCACACTGCAATTTGACCCATATGCTCCAATTCTCACCTTCATGGGATCCTAAGGAACCTTTAAAAAACATTGTAGGATGGTAGTAATGTGGTCATGTTCATCACTGGATATGAATTCTGAGCCATGAGTCCCTGTGTCTTTGTGCTATACTGCTTCTTGATGAGTGAAGAGTGCCCAGAAAAGGGAAAGATCCTCAGCAGAGGTCTATGGTCATCTCAGTTACCTGGAAGCTTCCTATAGTCTGGATGATAAAGATGCTTTTAGGAAATAGTTTTCTTCTTTGAATGACTGGAGCTGATGAGTTCCCTGAACTACCTTTGCATCCAAAGGACATGAACTTTAATTCTCAGTTAGTTGTTCGCCCCTTGCACACATTTCTGTACTCTATTTGCTGTATGTGAACAGCTTTTTTGCACCAAGTCCTTTGAACCTACTCTCAAAAAGACATTGCATGTGCTTAGCTTCAAGTTCTCCTTCCCCTTTCCCTGTGTTCCCAAGGACACAAATGGATGCTCTGTGACTGAAGGGCTTTATTTCCTCTTAAGTACCACGGGTTTGTGCATAACTGTAAGCAATTTCTCTCCTGACTGTGCAATTTCCCTTGGTGATGTTTAAAGGAACATTTTTAATTCTATTTTTAAACTGTTAGAAATAGCTCTCCAGAGCTTCCACTGCTGAATACTAATAACTTTTTATTTTAGCATAAAAGGATAGTTTTATCAGAGATCATGGGTTTAGGGGAAAATGATAGTATTTGCATCTCAGGAGGCAAGGGGAAACTCTTCATAGATTTATGGAAGTCTTTGTCCTTTCCTTCAGCTTCCATAATTTTGTTAATGTTAAATTAAATTAAATATGTTAAAGGAGCTGTGGCATGTGTTTGCTAATATATATGCCAGCTTTATCAGAGGGTGTAACAGAATGCTGGTTTTGACCAGATGCATGTGATTTTAACACCTGCTCATCCTGAAACATATTACTTTCTTATAGGGCTATTTATAATTAAAGCTGTTGTTGGTGACTTTGGTATTTTTACACGAGCCCATATGGCTGCAAGAAAATGAAGAAAGATGTACATAATGAAACAGAGGGCAAATAATTGTCTGGAAAACCCAGACTGTGGTTCAATATGTCTGGAAATAGTGTAGCAGCAGGCAGAGTTCAATTAAAACATCATGGGTTTGTGTAGGAAAGGATTTGCAACCACTGACTTGCCCCTCAAGATCAGCTTGCTTGTGTGCCCCAAGCATATAGCTCATTGAATACAATCTAAGCCGATTTTGGTAGACCAGTATGTATCCTTCATCAATAAAAGCTAAGTAGACTTGTCATACAGGGACACTGAAAGCTGTGCCTGCTGTCACCATTTTCTGCACCATGTTGCGCAAGTGCTGTGTGTCTCCATTCAAACCAATGTAGGACTGAGTATGGAGAAGATGCATCCATCTTCTGTCATTCAATCCAGCCACTGTTTTCAGGAGATGCTAACATGTCAGATCACACACCAAAATGTCTACACTTTTTCCATTATGAAGATTTCTGTCAGAATCATGTTTTGCACAGTGAGCTATGGAAGTCAGAAGAATGAGTTGAAGCTGCCAATACACTTGGAATATTTGAAGAAATGCGTTTATTTCACAGATACATTATAAGCTGGATGTTACCAAACACTGGATATTTTCAGAAATCTACCAGACCCAAAAAATTTCATTTTTATTCCTCCTCCTTCACGCCACTCCATATTTTAAGGTTCTGGAGGTAAATGAAAGTTAGACCATGGATACAGCAATATTTTTGGGTTTCGTCATTCCCCCTCCTGCAACTCAGGTGCCTGATGTCAAGGCATTCATGTTTCCAGTCCACAAGGTTTTGCTGTGATCTAAACCAAATCTGATCTGTGGTGTGGTTACAAGAAGGTAAGAGGCTCTTGTGTCTACCATCTGCCCATCACTGGTGGAATTACTGCCTAGTAGCAGAACAGGTAATTAGGGCCCCCTCATCTGCTGAGCTCATATTCTGTTTGAAATAGATGGTATTTGAAGTTAACAGCACCCAGCTATGAAATATGTTGGCACAGCAGTGGATGCACTTCAGGTATTCCTGCATTAGCCAGTAGTGCTGTGTTGAGGTGGGGTTGGGACAAGCAGATGGATACAGCTACTTCTAGTACCAGTACTGACAAGCTGTTGAAAATCATGTGCCAGCACACTATGGTTCTGATCCGTGAATCCTTTGACTTGAACAAAAAGTGTTCAGTTTCTAGTACATCTCATCACAAATTTTTATGTTCTAGGCTGGCGAGAGCTAGAAGTGAGGAATACTACATTACACCTTTTTTCCATCTCTTCTTATCTTTTTTTCCCCATTCTGCTAGAGTAATATACTTCCTTGGTGAAGAACTACCCAATTAATATTTGTGCAGACCTTTCAAAGTTGAAAAATTGAAATTGGTATGTAAATATCATATATTATTGTTGTATCAATTCAAGACTAAAACCTGTAATTTTAGTAAAATTGCAGTTTTGAATTTTATGAATAGGTTTTTAAATGCCTTGTTCTGGAAAGCACTTAAACAGCATCACATCAGCAGATGCTATGGTGCAACATTGCTCTTCTGCTAATATTTTACTAAATTAAAGTAAAGCCAAGCCTTGCTTCTTCTCCTAACACCTTAGATTCCATTTTCTGTAAGTATTTGATTCCATGATTTCTCATATTCATAGATCAATGAGAAAAATCCTACTACCAACACCTTCTTACACTAAAAATTAATAACTTTAAGTATATTCCTTAAAAGCATCCATTCTATCCTTTCCCTGGTTTCTTCTCTTTATACTCTTTATATCCTAGTACTTTCAAAACACTGAATTAGTCTTTGAGAACTGGGAAAACATGGAAACTTTTCTTTCCTTGATGGAGAAAAAGTACTTTCCGCCGCCACCCCCCA
>NW_009933372.1:0-763 GCF_000696875.1 Nestor notabilis
CAAGTGTTCGCAAATTTCTGAGGTTTTTCTGGCTTTCTTTTTGTGGAGTTAAAGAGACTTTATCTTTGGCAAAAATGAACCCTTTATACCCTGCTTCTCCCTCTTTAGAGTACAAATGACACATTACATCACAAATTCAAGTTCTTCAGTGCACTGCTGCTCTTCCAGCTGTGAAGGAAAGGAATAAGAGCTTGTTTCTCTTAACCTCTTTTAATTTGAATTTTAATTTATTAGCTCAGCTATATCAAATCTGGTAAAATACAAGTGAAATCTGTGCACAATGCACTTCTAACGGCAAGATGGCAATTTACCTTGGAGTCCTGCCAATTCCACTTGCTCTGATGGAAGCATTTGTGGTACCAAGCATGAGTGCCTACTTAAAGAGAGGGAAAGCAAAAGCAAGTAAACAGCACAGCAGGCCTTCTATTTGAAACTCCCTGTGAGAGCTGAGAGGCTTGCAATTAATGTCCCCATGTTTGTTTATAACCAGTTTGAAAAGGAGCATTAAGACCCTGTAAGCTTGTGAATGCTGAGAGACAGGAAATTGGGTTTGGAAGTCTGCATCTGAGTAGTTGTTTATGTATTTGGTTTTTTAACTCTCAGATCACTGCCTGTATCTGTGAAGGCTATATTAAGTTACTTTCTTTACTGTAATGGCAGTGTTTGCTTACAGGTATACTATACAATTTCTCAGTGTCAAAACATTGATTCCTCCAGTTGTGATGATTCTTCATTTAGGAGCTGCTGTCAGTTGTGATGCAAA
>NW_009933373.1:0-1650 GCF_000696875.1 Nestor notabilis
GAGACAAAGATGTCATGCGGGACAGTGTCAACATTTTGCACAAGACCAGGTAGATGACGACAACTGCTCTAATGCTGTCGAGTTCTGTAGCCCCATCATAGCAGGCCACCAAATTGGTCAGGCAGGATTTCCCCTTAGTGAAACCATGTTGGCTGTCACCAACCACCTCACTGTTTTTCATGTTCATGTGCCTTAGCATGCTTTCCAGGAGAATCTGCTCCAAGATTTTGCCAGGCACAGAGGTGAGACTGACTGGTCTGTAGTTCCCTGGGTCTTCCACCTTCCCCTTCTTGAAAATGGGGGTTATATTTCCCTTCTTCCAGTCATCAGGAACTTCACCTGACTGCCATGATTTCTCAAATATGATAGACAGCCATGATTTTTCAAAAATTAAGCTTAGCAACTTCATTTGCCAGCTCCTTCAGGACCCACAGGTGGATGTCATCAGGTCCCGTGGACTTGTGCATTTTCAGGTTCTTAAGGTGGTCTCGGACCTGATCCTATCCTACAGTGGGCCTAAGGTCTTCATTCTCACAGTCCCTGCGTTGGCCTTCCAAGACTTGGGTGGTGTGGTCTGAGCATTTCCTAGTGAAGACAAAGGCAAAGAAGTAATTAAGAATCTCAGCCTTCTCCAATTCCAGGGTAGCGAGTTCTCCTCTCCTGATAGCTTCCAGAGGGGGCCCACATTGTCCCTACCCTGTCTTTTATTTGCTATGTACCTATAGAAGCCTTTCCTGTTATTTTTGACGTCTCTTGCCAGATTTAATTCTAACTGGGCCTTAGCTTTCCTAACCTGGTCCCTGGCTTCCTGCACAATGTTCCTGTACTCTTCCCAGGCCACCTGTCCTTGCTTCCACCTTCTATAAACTTCTCTTTTCCCTCTAAGTTTCCTCACCAGTTTCTTATTTATCCATGGAGGTCTCCTGGCCCTCTTGCTGCCCTTCCTTCTAATCAGGAAGCAACAATTCTGAGCATGTAGCAGGTGATCCTTGAATATCAACCAGCAATCTTGAGTCCCCCTGCCCTCTAAAACTATATCCCATGGAACCTTACAAAGCAGGTTCCTGAAGAGGCCAATGGCTGCTCTCTGGAAGTCCAGGGCAGTGAGCTTGCTGCATGGTCTTCTCACTGTCCCGAGGATCTCAAACTCAACCATCTCATAGATTGTACAGCTAAGGCTGCCCTGGAGTGTCACATTTCCCACCAGCCCCTCCCTGTTGGTCAGCAACGGGGTCAAGCATGGCACCTCTCCTTGTTGGCTCCTCTGTTACTTGCAAGAGGAAATTGTATTCCATACAATCAAGTAACCTCCTGGATTACTTGTGCTGAGCCGTCCCGTCCCTCCACCAGATATCAGGATGGTTGAAGTCCCCGATGAGGCCAAGGGCCTGCAAGCATGAGGCTGCTCCTGTCTGTCTGTAGAGCGCTTCATCCACAGAGTCCTCTTGATCAGGTGGTCTGTAACAGATCCCCACTGTAATGTCCCCTGTCACTGTTCTCCCTTTGACCCTGATCCACAAGCTCTCTGTTGACTCATCACCCGTCCCCAGATGGAGTTCCATACTCTCCGGCCTAGCACTGACATAAATAGCAACTTCCACTTCCTGTCTACCAGGCCTGTCTTTTCTAAAGAGCCTGTAACCTTCCATT
>NW_009933373.1:2013-2815 GCF_000696875.1 Nestor notabilis
ATGCCCATGTTCTAAATACCCAAACCCCTGACTATAACACCACCATTCTAACCATTTATTAACCTGACAAATGCACCTAGCTATTTTAATGTCCTCCCCTTTATCCTGGAGAATCGAGGAAAAAACTGTGTGAGCTCCAGAGCCCCTAACCACCTCTGCCAGGCCTCTGTAGTCCTTCTTAATGTTCTCCAGGCTACTGCTATCTATATCACTAGCACCCACATGGACCACTAGAAGAGGGTAATAGTCAGCAGGATTTACTAGATGAGGCAGCCTCTCAGCAACATCCCTGATCCAAGCCCCTGGCAGGCAACACACTTCCCTCGCGACTGGGTCAGGCTGACAGATGGTGCCTCTGTGCCTTTCCAAGTAAAGTCTCCTACTGCTATGACTTGCCGCTGTTTCCTCGCGGCACCAGTATCATCTTTACTGGTGTTCATCAGCTGGTTATTCATGTGGTGTGGTAGGTGTTTCCTCGTTAGCCCCCCAAAGAACTGTGAAGTAGTTCTGGCTGGGGACATCAGGTTTAGGAGGAATCCACTTGCTGTTAATTATCCGCTTCCTCCTTTTTTTGTTGATTTTTTTTGTTTCTAGTTCCCAGCTTCCTGGGTTAATGCCCTCCTTCTTTCCTGTGTGAGCAATGATGGGCGCTTGTGGCCCCTGCATGGTTTGGGCCTGGAGCAAGCAGCCCAGCTTTCCCTCAGCTTCTCTGGCATCCTTTAGCTTAACAACAGCCTCCTGCAGCTCAGCCACGTGCTGCTGGAGGTCCTCCACTAGGGCACATCGAGTGCAGCCATCACTG
>NW_009933373.1:2847-13777 GCF_000696875.1 Nestor notabilis
GGAGCCCCCCCACCAGGGCACATCGAGAGCAGCCCTGTCCGTTGCGCACCCTCTCCTCAAGAGACCAGTCGAGGCACTTTCTATGCCCCAAGCTCTGCACTGCAGCCTCCCCTCCCCTCGGCTCTGTCTGGTGCCTGCACTGCCCACCTCTGGGGCAGCCAGAGCAGAGCTCCCAGAGTGGGCCCTTAGACGAGTGCTCATCAGCCTGCTTGCTGCCTGCTTGCCCCACCTGCACAAACTGCTGCACCATGCCCTGACTGACATGCTACACTCTGTTTGCCTGCCCTGTTGCCGTTCTTCTGGTAGTTCACGCTCCCTGGGATAGGTTTTTACCCCTGCGGGCTGGTGCAGCCACTCCTGGCTCTGCCCCTTGTGAGTCAGCTGCGTGTGTCAGCTGAGCTGCCAGCTCCTGGAAGTCCTGTCAAGGATTTGAGGCTCCCCAGGTGGCTCTCGCCTCTCTGAATTTAGGCTCCAGGATGCTGTGCTTATTCTGCTCCAGTGTTGAAGGCATCCTCTCTAGAGATACTCACCTCAGCAATTGGCCATTAGTGGTCAATGATGACCCTTTTGAATCTGCCACTGTCACTCCTGGATGAGGCACTGGCACAGGTTGCCCAGAGAAGCTGCAGCTGCCCGATCTCTGGTAGTGTTCATGGCCAGGTCAAATGGGTATTGAGAAACCTATTCTAGTGAAAGACGTCCCTGCACATGGCAGGAGGGTTAGACTAGATAATCTTTGAAGGTCCCTTCTGATGCAAACTGTTCTATGATTCTGTGATTTTTGAGTAAAAGAAACTGTAGTTTGTGCCTTCTTCAGAAAATCATTTTCTTAAAATCAGGGTAAAAGTGGTGGTAAAAATATTTTAAAATTACCTTTTCTTCTAAAACATTGTGAAGACATTTCCTTGTCCCAACAGTTCTAATACTGAAAGATATGTAATTATATTTATAAAAATCCAAACCAAAACTTTATTATGAATAAGTTTCATCAATAGTAAAAATGAACAAGACATTATCTGAGTTGCATATTGAATATCAAAGGAAAATGAACGTTAAATTGGGTAGGGGAGGAAGAGAAAAGTCTAATGCTATTCATTAATCCCAGGTCTTAAACTATTAATTATGATTAGCTAACTGTTGTTTGACATATAATCCCACTGTTAGTATTAACTGTATCAAAACATTTTTAGAAATGACTCACATTGATGTTTTAAGATGATCTAATGAAAAGTCTTCCTTTTTCTACTGATTCTTGTTGTTTACAACTAAAATCCAGATGAGTTGTAAAAATATCAGAATACTGCCAGAACACAGAAGCAATTTTATTATTGTTTTCACACCATACCGCTCTAATTGGTAGATATTTGCATTGACTGCTATGTATCAGCAGATGCTTCAAAAGCTTTTTCTCTGTTAAATCAAGGTTGCTGATCAGTCCCCTGCTGCAAGAAGGTCAACACCTCATCTCAAGGATGTCAATGTCAGCATTACTTCGAGTTCAGAAAGGCTGGAATGAAACTTTGTTTTATATTTTACAAAACCAAAGACCAATGTTGAAAGAACTTATCCTTAGGTTAAAATCACTTACCATGTTTTCATAAGTTTCTTCGCACTGTACTTCCATCTAAAATTCTTTAGACCAATGAAAAGAGTCTTTGATAGTAGAGATAGATACATGCATTTATTTTAAAAGAGAAGACTGAATTAAAACTGTAATGCCAATTCAGAGAGTGGAATTGAGTTCTTTTTAGCTGAAGATAAAATTTACTATTGAAAGAATATTGGAAGATGGTGTTCGAGAATTAATTTACAAATGTTTAGAAGGAAAAGTTTGTTGTTGTTCATATATCAACTCAAAGGTTTCTGCATAACTTTAAGGTTTGCAAAATATCCAATGGCACTCCTGGGAGCCATTCATCCTGAGTGTTCAACACAACTACAGAACATCTGTGCTAGTAAGAAGGTTTCCTGCAGCAGCTGATTAGAAAAATATTTCACATTGCCAAGATGCCAAATGGGTCATAAGTTAATCACTATAACTACATACAAACTTACATTCTGTGTCTTGCCATATTTTAAGTATATGCGTGTCTGATCAGATGTCTCTGGAAACTAAAATGAAGGAAGCTGGTTCATGCTGGAGTCTCTCTCCTGGATAGTCAGGTCACGTGTGGTGCTGACTTTCAGAACAAATAATGTGGGAGTGCTGCTGGACCTAAAGTTTACATACTTGAATTGTAAAATAACATCACTCCTACAGCCGCATGAATAAAATACCAATGTAATTGCTTATACAGAGGCTGCATTTCCAAAACGCTGATAAGACAGTCAAATAAAAAGTCAAACTTGCTGGACATTTTTCACCAGTAAGTATCATTTTCATAATTAAGTATTTACATACTGCCTTCTGGTGCCAACACTGTTTGAAAAGAGTAGACTGCTGCAGTGGTAAGATTTACTTCATTGGCCCTATTTCCTTGTTGCAAAGCACTGTGGAAAAAACCAGGATCCTTGCATTGATTCCAAAGAGTTGCAATGTACCGCTAGTTAGGTAATGACTAGCAATTTCCAAAGTTGTCAGGAAATCGGTTTTCATGTAGATTGTATTAAGTGTGACGTATAGCTAATTTATTCAGGTATTTGTTTAAAAGACAGAGAAATTTAGAAATGTTACTTTTTTGTTGTTGTTGTTGGCTTAAATCTTATCATCTCCTGATGTTAATAAAAAAAATAAAATATTGTAAATCCTTGCAGCTTTAGATCTGCCAGTATACATATTTCATCATAATACTTTCTACTAAAACACATTCCCTATAGTTGTGAAGTACTTCGATATATACCTCAGCAGAACAAATGGTAAAGAATCTTGACTGTTAATCAGTGGCAGATTAAATAGAATAAGGAAAATCTTGTTGCTAAATATGATAAGATACAGTTTTGGACTGAGATAAGTGGGCCAGGGGAAATGCTTTAAGATATAAACTAGTTTTCACTGTATTAAGGCAGGTAAGGGTTGCAGGATTCAGGACAATTCAACTAATGAATCTTCCCTTATGAGAAAAAGATCAAAGAAGAAAGATAAGACTAGAGTTATGGTCATTTCCAGGCCCCACAATCTGAACACAGACTTTTTTTAACATCTATGACTTTCTGGCTTAGATCAGGGATTGTGTGTGACTGATAAGCAGCAATAGGATTAACTTTTCATAAAAGCACTCAGGATCCTCCATCTCAGTGCAAAAATATGAAGATGTGGAGCTGCAATTCAAGATGAATGGATTACAAATTACTAGTGTAATATAGCAGTTTAATCATCAGTATCACAGAGATACTGAAGACATAAACTATGTGGGCAGATCAGAGTGTCCATCATCTTTATAACAGGTGAGACTGATGCAGCAAAGTTGCTGATACAGGTTACCAGCTTTCCTCCATTTTTGTTGCTGCCACCTCTGTCCAGTGCTCCTGTGGGAGGTGCTGAAACAGATGTTCTTCCTTTGGGCTGTGGCTGCAGATGCATGGCCCAGCGCCTCCTGCTGCCTCCCAGGTGGGAGGACAGAGGAGGTGAAAGGAAGGAAGAGAGCTGCTGATGTTCCACTGGCTCTCAGAGAACCATGAGGGCTGTCAGCTTAGGGACTCCCACTGAAAGGAAGTGCCAATGAGGGGTAAGTATAGACACACGCACACACATGCACACATATGCACAAAAAGAAATTACCTGGCATTTACTCCTTTTACAGGCAAATGAGGAGAAGCAGCCATCTGCAGATGCACTGTTAATTCTGCACTGTTTTCCCACAACAGCTCTGATATTTTTCCAGCTACAGTGGTAGTTAGATATATAGAACTAAAGAGGGCATACAAAAAAGCTGGAGAAGGACTTTTAACAAAGGTAGGTAGGGATAGGACAAGGGGGAACAGCTTTAAACTGAAAGAGGGGAGATTTAGATTAGAAGCTTACTGCTTCAAAGATACTTAAAAACCTTTCTCTCATTTTCTGGACATGATGTTCTTCTGCCCCTTGTCTTCTTTGATCCACCATTTATCTTCAAATACATAGGTGTAAAGTTCTGTCATTTATGTAAATAAATAAGGAAAGGAATTCTGTTTGGAGACTTTTCAGCTGGAGGTTTAATTTCTGGACCTATCACATGGTTGGGTAACACTGGGCAAACTACTTCACCTCTCTTTGTCCGTTTTCTTCTCACTGCTGGGAATAACAGTTTCTGACTCTGTGGGAATAAACAGATGTAGAATTACATCACAGTCAGACACCATAGTAATAGGGTCATATAGACGTCTTAGACTGATGAGAAGTTAGTGGCATTGTACATTTTGTATGGTCTCAGGACAGCAAATTGAGGCATGTTAGCTATCTAGTATATTCAAGAGAAAAAGCCTGGAAAGGACATACTGCTGTATTTCAGAGTGCAAACAATGGATACTTATTCCTCTTTGCCTTATTCATGGTATTAATAATCCTAAAGCTTTATTTCTGATGTCCAAAGAACCTCAGCACAATCATTAATCAACTCAACCCTGATAGATATGGAGATGATCCTACAAAAAAAAATTATTTCAACTTCAGCTTTTGTTTCTTCTGGATTCTGGGGCAATAACAGATTAAAGTTCATTACAGTTTGATAAAAGAGAACAGTTTTAATTTTGTTCTCAATTATTGAGACAAATTCTATCTATGTATTATTTTTTGTTTTGTTCACCATTCTCTTTAAAAGTGCAAGGAAGAAAATGTAAGGAAGAAAAAGTTTTGAAAGATTTGATATTTGGGTCTGGAACTTCATGAAGTTCCTATCCCAGATATATCAGTCTCATGTTGGAAAACATAATTCTATAATAACATTTTCTCTTGTAATGTATGCAAGACTTCCTCTTTTTCTCTCTTCTCCAATATATTTATGTTGTTTCCTCTCATTTCATCAAATCACATTGCAATAGCACAATTTTAATTTCACAAATATAAGTTAATAGTTTTATAAGATGTAGAAAAAGGAAGAGGATAACAGAGAGCAGTTACTAAAAAAACACTTCCTCAGTGTTTACGATTTTGTACTTAAATATTACCCATAGAGGTGGTTGCATTTATTTTTTTTCTGCTTTGTTTTTTTCTGCATATCAGAACAAACTTTAGAATTTTATCTGAAAGCAACTTTCCCCGAGGGAAATCTGTCTTTTTTTTGCTTTTCAACAGACACAGTAAGTTTGATATTCAATGAAGAGGTATGTTTAGATACCTAGGATTAAGAGGGAAAGTCATTAAGACATAGTCAACTTGTATGTTATTAAACCCTGGGGAGGCAGGCAGTGTACCAGGCACTATCCATGTATTCCTAGTTGCAGATAGGATAATTGTATTGTTAGCTGTGTCCACATACATTCAACAAAGTAGCGAATTGAAGCAAAAGGGGACTTAATACCATAGCAAGGGGAATCAATACCATAGCAGTGATTTCCTGACCACTGGTTTATATTTTAATTTTATATGCATTACAATTATCTGAGTAGAAAAAAAAGTAAATTAGGGAAGCTGTTCTGAATTTAAAAAAACCTTTTTCTGAAACACCATTGTGAACAAATGTACCTCCATGTCTCCAGTATACTACTAGTCAACATGTCAAGAAAAAAACAAAACCGGTTTTTATCTAAGACTTCACCACAAGATGATTCACTGGGTTCCAAAGCACACAGAATAAATCATACAAATATGTTAACATGTCAAACCAAAGTGAACTCCTTCAGGGAAGAGCTCTTTGTTTTGAAACTAAAGGAAGATGAAAAATAAAAAGAATAATAATTGTGAGATGTAGGTTATATTTCTGTTCATTTTGGTAGTAAAAGACTGTAAAGTATGTTTGCAAATGTACCAATAGCTATACCGTAGTGAAGTAAGCCTGGTGTGGGTTATAAAGGGATTGCTTTATATAATCCATTTTATAGAGTTTCATTTTTTCAATAAAAACTTTTAATATACAGTTGAAAAATGCTGTAACTAAATCCTGACTTTTTTCTCTTCTTTTCTCATTAACACACACACACACACAAAAAAACAACTGTAAGATATTCACCAAGGAATTTTCAGCTTTAGCAATTTTGCTCGTAACTTGGGAAAAAAAGCTCTAGAAGATAATATATTATTCTTTCAATTATACTAAAATTGCTGATTTTCACAATATGATCTTAATAGTGAATGTTTAGTCTGTCCATGAACTGTTCTCTTCACAGCTACAAGGGAATGATTGCACATAAATATTTTTTCTCTTCCTCTTGAAGCTAGAGACAACATTGATCAGATAGCTATGTATATCTAATACATACATGGTTACATTCACACACAATAAATGTACTTTATAATCTTCTCCAGTAGTGCTACTCCCAAGGCAACATAATCCACATAGGACAAGGGGTAATGGCTTTAAACTTAAACAGGGGAAGCTTAGGTTAGATATAAGGAAGAAGTTCTTCACAGTGAGGGTGGTGAGGCACTGGAATAGGTTGCCCAAGGAAGTTGTGAATGCTCCAACCCTGGAGGTGTTCAAGGCCAGGCTGGGCAGAGCCTTGGGTGACATAGTTTAGTGTGTGGTGTCCCTGCTCATGGCAGGGGTTTTGGAACTAGATGATCTTAAGGTCCTTTCCAGCCCTAACTATTCTATGATTCTATGATTTATTTTATTTGACATGTTCATTTGGAAGCTGAAAATGCATTATTAAGGAAAGAATTAGTACAACTGCACAAAATTATTTGACAGAGAATCATGGTTTCCACTGATAGTCTTATATCTGCTGAGTTTGGAGTCGATGGTGAGGAGAGAAGGGGATGCAGGAGAAGGTAGCACTGTTCTGTGTGGGTGTGTGTTGTGTATGGTTCCAACAGTGAGGGAGTTTCCCCACCAGGGTCCGGGCAGTGCACTAAACTTCATATTCCTAGGGGGAGCTAATCAGATTTGCAAAGGGAATGAAACCATCCTTTGTAAGTACTTTGTGTGGAAAGATCACTGAAAACCACAGATAATAAATTAAGTAAATATTGATATGAAAGACTGGAGCAATTCAAAGCTTTATTGCATCTGGTTTTGATTTTTGGTTTGTTTGGGTTTTGGTTTGTTTTTTTTTTTTTCTTTCTAAATACAGAAGACAACTGTAGGAAATCAGGACAGTCTTTATAGCATATCTGTCAGCAATGCTTATAAGGATGCTAATCAGAGGGCAGGTCTATGGTGCTTGCAGGTTCTGTAACACTTTATTTTTTTCACTTGATAGAGGTAGAGATTGAATTTGAAACTGTATTTGATAAAAAGAAGTGTAGTGCACACTACATAAGTGTGCAACAACAGGGAGGTATGTTTTCAGTCAAAGACCATGACGAAAGTAATTAAGCCTGTAAGTACATGATGACTGTGTTTCTAGTTCTGTCAGGAACTTAAAGGAGAACTCCATATCAGGTGGGATTTCCTTTAGGGGTGTTAATTCTGTACTTGTTACAAAAGACTGTACTCATACAAAGGACACATAAAGGTCACCTAAAATAAGAAGAGAGATGGAAATGCTTTATACGGTCTTCAAATGTAAACATATAGTGAGAAAGCTATTAAGACATGTTGCTTACCTCAGAAGGACAGGTCAAATCAGAGAGATGATTGCTGACATAGAATATTTAGACTCCCAGACTCAGGTATTTAAAACAATCTGGAAAAAGGGACTTTGTTCTTCATTTCTATTGCTTATTTGAGGGTACATTCTGGATTATTTTCTAGCTTGCTGGGTGATTGTTATTGGCTATGTATTGCTAGCTATGATATGCTCAGTATAACAATTAACATGCAAAATGGAACTTGGTTTAGTCAGGATAACTTTAAATAGTTGCCAGGGAAATAAAATTTTTTACACATAATCCTCTTTCCCAAACCAACGTTTCAGTTAAAACTAAAGTACTACAGGTAAAGTACACAGAAATATATTCTGTGAAAACGTGAATTATTTTGATCAGGTCTAGTTATTATTTGTGAACATTTTATTCAGTAGGGAAAATGAACAAATGAGGTCTGCAAGGGAATTTTTGTGTAGAAAAAAACTAATGTCAGACAGTAGAGACCTGCAAAACCACTGAAGAGACAGACAAGACAAAATAATAACATAATAATAGGGATCTTGTGATCATGAACACTTCCAAGAAAAAAGGTGTGTATTTGTAACAAAAAAACCTATATATACATCTGCTTGTTATAGGAAGCAGTCTTATTTGAGGTCATCTGCTACAGAAAATAGCAGAATGCTACAAGAAGGGAAATCAACTGTAACTGATTCTGTTATTTTTCTTCAGACAGGCATAACAAAACAACAGCCTTGTAACTTGAGGCACAATCAGAGAAAGCGGGATCATTTTCACACAGTAATAGAGGAAATGCTCTAGCAGAGCCTCAGAAATATTCAATCACTGGTGTGGGGAAATTTAAATAATGAAGTCACACATGGTGTCTGTAGGTATGCATTGCTTCTAAGTATTAGAAATTTTAGTCTATATATGTAGTTTGGAAGAGTACAGAGTATAAGGTGATGTAAATGTCTTAACATAAATGTACTAATTGTAGACCTTCTGAAGTGAAGACAGTAGCAATTCCATAGGGATATCTTCTGTAAAGGTTTCTTCTTCCCAGATGTTTTTGCTTGCTTTTACTTTAGTGGGATCCAGGTCTATTTGATTCATACT
The DNA here is from genome assembly GCF_000696875.1 of Nestor notabilis. Classification (NCBI taxonomy): domain Eukaryota; kingdom Metazoa; phylum Chordata; class Aves; order Psittaciformes; family Psittacidae; genus Nestor; species Nestor notabilis. The sequence goes on from NW_009933373.1 coordinate 11,570, forward strand.
AGAACCAGTAACAAAAATACCTTCCCACCTCTCCCTCAGGAGTAAAATATGCTAAGCAAATTAATGACTCATTTTGGGACCCTAAATATCTAAGCAATAAATTCTGGAGACTTCATAAAGAAAATGTGCTTTGAATAAAATACACAAATGACCTTGTATAAAGCAAACCTAATAGTTGACACTTACTTCTTCTAACTGTTTTTTAATAAAGCTTTAAAAAGTGCATAGTAAAAAGTAAATGAGAAGGTAAATTTAAAATCTCCTACTTAATTTTTGTCATTTGTTAAGGGAAACACTTATCTTTAACAAAATAGTTTTAGAAACCTGGGGAAGGTTGAGGAGGAGGTGCAAAAAAACCCTCCAGAGATATTGTAATATCAATTTCTTCATTTTTCTTTATTCTGTTATTGCTGGGTCCCTCCAGCAATAGGGGAGCCAGCTTCAATGTCATTGTTCCCTGCAGTGCTTCAATAACAGAAATACAATATGTATTAAAACTGTAATGAAGACAGAGTGAGAAATAGATCTAGGTTAACATAATGTTAAAGTTCAATAAAGTGAGTGAGATTTCAGGCAACCTTTATAATTCTCCAATCAGATGCATGTATGTAGGTATATATTTCATATCAGGAAACTAAGGTGTCAGTTAAGGGAAAAATTATGCATATAGACAGGATAAATAGTAAGTGGGACTGTTCAGTTTCAAAATTGAAGCACAGATATAAAACCTTTCTGTATCAAAGCCTAACATGTTTTGTTATTGGTATGTCCCTAGCTTAGTTTTTTTCTCTTCCCTCATTCATATACACACAGATGCAAACCTTAATAAAAAGGAAGAGCTGTTTCATTCTGTCAGGATACATATGTTTGCAATGTTCTTACAAAAGGTCACACACTAAATTTAAGTCCTAACAACTACACCCAAGAGGTAGAGTTTTCACGTTATAGATACAGTCAATAGCAAAGACTTTTAAAACTATTTTCATTGCTTCTGTGTATTGAGTATGATACTTGAAGTTGTGGTAGAAGAACACTTAACAGAAGAATCAGGAAATTATATTAAAAATGGAATGGACCTTAATTCTCAATCTTATTTTAAGAGCAACATAGCTGAAAAAGGCAGTCATACCTTATATGTGATGAATTCTACAACACTTATTTTTAGGAAAAATTAAAGCAGTAGGAAGAACTTGCAAATTCAAAGCTAGGACCATATTAATGAAATGGTGAAAGAAAATCTTGTGTCCTGTGCAATACCAAGGTATAGCAATTACTAAACTCCCATTAATAAAAGTCCAATATTGTGTATACAAAGTTCTAGTTCAATTAACGCCCAGTGTGTCAGCACTATATACACACTGAGCAAGATGAAGGACTTGACTTAACCTTCTGCAGAGTAAAAAAGGCCAAAGAAGTAACCATGAGCTGTTAGGCTGCCTAAGTATCCCCCTCTACAGTCCTGTCACTGGCCATACACTGCCTTTCATAATGATCAATTTAGACTAAGATGACGATCACATTTGTGGTCTTTCTATGTACATGCATGACAAGATATCAGCCACAGACAAGCCTAATAAATGTCACCACATACCTATATTTGTACACACAATGATCTATAATACAGTCTTAGAGGCCTTTCTGAAAGTTTGCTCTTAAATTATTAAATTACTGACAAGATATAGTCAGTTCGATTTAATGGCAAGCACATGGCTAGCAGCAGTTTAGCTAAATCCTTTTAAAATTGATGGCTGAAAAAAAATGTTTTCCAGTTTTTGTACTGCATACTTTGTTTACTGTTTTCTTTGTTTGCTAAACTTCAGCCATAAGTAACTTTTTCCCTTTGAGGTAAATTCAGTGCATAAAAATCTTCATAATTTATTAGTTAACCTCTGCTTGGTAGGATTCACTGTGACCTGGAATACAGTCATGTAGGAGGAGTATTCCTGAATAATGTATTTACATCTACAACAGCAGAAAAGTGAAATGTTGCCAAATAGAAACAGGTAGCAATACCTTAAAGGCAATGAAATTTTGAAACCTAAGTTTTTTAGGAAGCATGCAGCAGAGGGGAAAACTGATGAATTTAGAGCTAGAATGATAATAAAGAAATGCTGAAAGAATAAAAGGAAAAAGACCATTAAGTCATGCACTGTTATTCTGCCAATGGAACACAGAAATAACCCTTTACCTAAAGAGCTGAAATTTTCA
>NW_009933373.1:13808-22488 GCF_000696875.1 Nestor notabilis
CTCACTGGACTTACAACTCAACATGCCTGTTCATGGTCACACCTGGGGTCCCAAAGTTTTACTGCCTGATATTTGTGTTGCTCACAGCCCTCAGGGCATGCTGACAAGACAGTTCCTCCACCCACCAGACAGGGGGCTTCTTCCCAGAGCCACACCACTTATTTCCAATCTCTGGGACAATGATCACATGTCAGAAATAAGGGTATGGGAGAAAAAGGGAACCATCTAAGACTTTAGCTTGACATGGAGTCTGAATATGATTGGGATTTGCATCCAGGTGATGCAAACTGGGAAATGCTTAGAAGTCCCAGAGTACAAGCATAACTAAGGGTTTATTAGTGGTATTATTGTAACCCCCAGAAGAGTAGATTTTATAGTGAATACATAATTTTTTCAGTAAAAGTGCTACACATTTCTCACAGGTCACACCAGTTCACTTTACTCAACATAAGCTGCTTAACTTTCAAGAGCAGCTGGGATATTGCTTTCCAGAAAAAAAAAAAAAAGATTTAGAGTATGAGGATTTGCTGTCAAGCTGCTGGAAAATATAACTGATTAAGATTACCTTCAGCTGGACTGCTGCTGAATAGTCTGCAGGTATCTTTAGGGAAGACTTCATGATCTTGATCTTTTTCAGCTCTTCCAGACTGATGCTCAATGCAGCTTAGCTCTGACCACAACTTTCCTGTTTCCTACAGGAGTTTCTTAATATTCATCAAGTCACTTAAACCTGCAGTGATTCTTAGGCTGTCTTGGTATGAATGTTTTATGCATATGATGGTGCTGAATTTGTAGAGCAGGAAGGATTGCATTCCAAGTGAAAAAGAGGAAAAAAAATGAAAAGCAACCACTGAATTTCCCACTTCAGCATTGAAGGATGTATTATTTCTATAGACATACTTCAGTTTGAGTAGATCTATAACTGAAAATAGGGAAAGGTATGGAAAATATTTCTCTTTGTTTTCATTATGAAAACATCATAAGAGCTAAATGGCGGTTGTAAGCATAGTGCATACTTATTTAAATCTTCATTAAGCAGCAGCAATGTTTCACTGCTGCCACACCTAGACGATAAAAAAAAAAGTTCTTTTTAGGTGATTGTGACCATATTGCAGCATTATCTATATCATAAGGCAAAATATGAAGACTGGTAAATTAATGACCTTGTTTGTATAACAGAGAAATGGATGCTTGTACAATCTTATACAGACATACATTTGTGCTGTAAAAAATTTGTTCTCCCACCTTAAACAGAGAAAAAACATTATCTTTGTTGATAAGGAATACAACTATACCAGCTAGTTCATTCACTTGTGACAATATATTTTTTGTTTGAGCAATGGTCTACAGACTATAATAATTACATGCCTGAGATATGACCTTCTCATTACTGCCATGTCTACAGCTATCGGATGGCTAGAAATCTTAGAAGTAGATCACCTAATATATATTCAGAAAATCATACATGTTTCAGCTCATGTCGTATGTCTTTTATTGACAGCTAGAACATTGGAAGTAGGTAAAAACATGGCACCTAATGTGCTCTTCGTTTGAAGGCCAGGGAGCCAATTTTAATAGAAAGCAATTTCTTTGAGATATTCTTCTTCACTCTATACCATTTTTCTTTGCTTTAAAAATACTGCTTTCTGTGATGCATAGGAGTATTCCTCTATCCACCCCTCCCAGTAAAGAATCACTGATGAATTTCTGACATTACCTCCTTTTCTGTGTTCAGCTTCTGTTAACCTCTTCCTAAGTCATTGCCCTCTCTCAATTAAGAGTCAAATCTGTATTCTATTAAAGACATAATAGTTTAGGAATTCAGCAAGATTCATTATTAGCAAGACTTGGCTATAGAGAATTAATTTGTTGGATTTATTTGTCATTTGCACAGATTCTTCTTTCTCTTCTGTCAGCTATGTGACAGATGGGTCACTAATAATGTACGTGTTCTATAAACAATTCTTACAATGCAATGTACACTTGTTTAAAAAAATCAGACATTTAACATATGGACGTAATACAAAACAGAACTATTTCAAACTTCAGTGTAGAAGACCATTTCCCAGCCGAATATGTATGAAAGCAGCTTACCCCTATCTCCATACTTTTCAAACTCTTTTTTTGACAGTTCAGCTCAGTAAGGCAAGGCTTAAAAGATAAAAGCAAACAAAACCAAATTAAAGAAGTAACATAAAATAATGATAACATAACATAACATAACATAACATGACATGACATGACATGACACAACATAACACAACCACCCACACAAACAACATCTAAAGGAAGAAAGTATTTTAGAACTTAACTTACCAAGAAAAGTTTATGGAAACTGCCAGTGTGAATTCAGGGGAAGAAATCTCTGTGGACTTCCAAAAAAATGAAAAGTAAAAAGACAGCTCCTCCAACTCTATCTTTACAGCATGAACTGCAATCTGCATTGTGGACAACATTCATAAGAAACCAAAAAGAGTGTTTCTTATCAGAACTTTATCAGAACATGCTAATCAGTTGTACATGACCAAGAAATGAGAGCACTGAATATTTTTTATTTCCTGTGCTGGAAAGTCTGACACAAGTAAGTAATTTGAAAAATTTAAAAAACAACAACAAAACCAAACCAAACCAAACCAAACCAACCAAAAAAAAAAACCCCACTCCCCCTCCCAAAAAAACCCCAGAAACAAACCACCAACAAAAACCAGTTATGGCTTGCAAATATTATCAGGCAAAAATGAGACAAATAACTTTAGCCAAAACCAGTAATGATTTGAAGAAAGTTGTGAATTTGTTGTAAGCACATTTTTTAGAATAATTGCAAATCAGTCTAATACTGACATGTGTTAGGATACAAAATATGTATTGGCAAGAAAACAACACTTATTGTTGAATAAAATTAGCAGAATTCTGAGACCATATGAGGATATGTCACATGCGAGTAGTTGATTCTAGGATTCTATGATTTTATGATTCTAGTTCTCTGAAAATCCATAATGTCCAGGAAAGCAGTGTGAAATCTTAACAAGTCCTGGCTTAATAATAGTGTTTCTGATGGATCCATTCCATAGCATCTAATACAAAATTCACTGTAAGGAATCAGTCAGGAGACAGGGTGGTATTGAAGCAGCCTGGATATATGCAGTTACAATTCAGAGGGAAGACAGCCAGCATCATCAAGGTTCTGCAAACCTTGTGGGAAGCTTGTACTAGTATCAAAGTCTTAATAGAGCATGACCTTGAGTGGAGAGCCAGGCAATTTGTGAGAGATTTTTGTTATGAATGCTTGCTCAGCAGTACTTTGAAAAGATGTACCTATGCAGGTCACACTACGCTTGAAAGCTGCAGAGCATTAAGGTCCTCTATATACAAGCAGTAAGGGCCTTATATTCCAACTTGAATAACAGAAATACTGTGGAGCATACTGCTATTTTTACCATTTAGGATTTTCAGGTTATTCCTGACTATAATCTACAATTCATATAAATAGTGCAGTTTCATAAGGAAGTATTAATTTTGTGCTCAGATTTTTATTGTTTTCTGTAATAGATAAACATTGATATCCAATGGTATGCTTGTTAGATGTGGGTTAGATTCCCAGGGCAAAATTTTACTAAAGCAGCTGAAGGAGGAGTCAGAAATTTGCTATGTTAGATCTGTCTTTTTAAAATTCACTGAGGCTTGATTAGCCACTAAGATTTTAAACATGTTAACAAAATCTTTCTTCTTTGTCATAAAATTTTGGGTTTAGGTACTCTAAGCTGTGATTGGAGAAATTTATGAACTTCTTCAATAAAACATTTACTGGCGTCTTCTTTCATAAAATTTCCTAGATACCCTATGCAGTATATCTGCCACAAGCTCCTGTACTCTTTCACACTACACTCAAAAAATATACTTCAGCAATTATCAGTCTGTTCTGAACTGACCTTTAAAATTTTGAATACCTGTCCTTCGTATGCTGTGTGTGTCCAGATGGAGAACTGCTGAAGTTGTAAAAAAATTTAAGAATTCGAAGTAATACTAATAATCCACTATCTAACCCTTTTCTGTCTCTGCTTCCTTAAACATGGTGTAAGTCTGAATCCTCCATTTGCAAGTTCTACACACTGAAGTTATTTTTGCTGAACAGTGGTGGTACTCTTGCTGCAAAAAGTGCATACAGTTAACAAAATTAGGTATACTGTGGAATAAAACTGAAATGTTTTATGAAGTAGGTTGAACTTTACCAATATACTATACAACAGGTAACTACTGCTATCCTGGTTATTTATAGTTTAAGGACATGGGCTACCATATTCTATATATGAACTACTACTTAAATTGAACATCCATGGAAATCCATATCTCATGTTCTACTGTACCACTTAGCCTATGCAAGTGCTTTCTATGACAGATTATTACTGACGCATAAGTGTGAAAGGGAAATATTAAATCCCACTGATTTAGCAAAGCTGTACTCCTGGCAATGGAAGCAAATGTCTGCAGAGCCCTCCGAGTAAGCTGCAATAAATCAATATACCTTCATATTGTGTTTGGCTACCAGCTATGTCAGGCTACCCTTGCCACCTGTACAAACTGTCATATGACATTAATGTTAGGTTCTTCACCGTCCTGTGTAACACCATTTTGGTTCCTCTATTCCAGACTTTGAAAGGACTATTGCAAAACAACTGCAGGAGTAAATCTGAACTCAAGAGACAGTCCTTTTTTTTTGGTGCTATTATTTCTTATAAAATAACGACTGTGGTGAAACTGACAGAATCCACGATCTTTTCTATGACACTGATGAAAATAGAGTATATATACTAATAAATGAAAGATATTCTCAGTATAATTTACATTTATGTAAGGAACGCTTTTTTTCTAAGCTGTCCAACCCTGTTAGCTTGCCATGAGCAATCAATATTTTAAATATTGAAGCAGCTTCACATTTCTAAGGAATAAATCTTTTAGGAGTTCATTCTTGCCTTGAGATGGTGTTACCACTAATTTTTTACAATATCCACATGAAGTTTCTGGAACAGCAATGGACATTTTTCACATAGATATAAACATATAATTTTACATGTAGATTTTACACATCAGGAAGATTTGAGATTAAGATGGGGTGTCATTTCATTGCACTATAAAAGCTTTGTGCACCCATGTCATGAATTCTGTGTGCAGTTCTGGTCTGAATGATAAGAAAGATGTAGCAGAAAAGTTACAGAGGAGTGTCATGAAGATTATTATGGGAGTTGAGAAACTCTATTGCATAGAGGTCCCCAAATTATTTGAATTAATAAGATCGAGGCTTATAGAATCAAGAAAATGGTGATTAAGATTAAAAAAGAAAAATTTTGCAACAAATTAGAGGCAGCAGACACTCAATATAACCTGTAAGAGGGATTTGTAAAGCAGGTAAAAGGATTTCTTTACAGATCAGGTAGTGAACTTCTGGAACTTGCTGCTACATAGCAGTTGTGGAAGCAGACGCAGTAGCAGCAGATTGGAAAAGGCAAAATCATGGTCCACAGCTTGTAAGTAATAAATAAAAAGAATAGGCTGGTATCTGCCCTCCAGCATATCTAATGTAATAGTTGTGGAAGAGGGGTGAACAAAATAAGCTGGCAAGACTTGAGTATTTTCTCTAAGTAGCATGATGCTGTTGAGGCAGAACATGAAGCTAAACAAACTGCTGATCTCACCAGCTGCACTTTTCTTATGTCCTCTCATAAGCTTCGCTCGTAATGTAAAACACTGAGTTAGCATGGGTAATTTAGGATTGTTGTAAATTGACCTAAAGTAGCCTAGATCACCTTCACCAACTGATAAAACTAAACAATTAACTATTTCAGCTAAGTCTGTTTCTTCTCTTGGGCTATTATGAAAGCTTTACAAAGTTTGGTTGGATTGGCTTTTTTTTAATAAAAATCTTTTTAAACACACGTAACTTAACAGAAATTAGATGTGATAATTTAAGAAGGATGTCTATTTTTCCAGCATAGATAACTTTCATAAGATGTCTATTTCATACAGCTTAGGTTTCAACCTATGGTTTTGGGGGTGTTTTTTTTAATCTTCTGGGTCTTTAACTGGAGAAATTGGTAAAAGGATTGAATCCTTTGGTAGGATAGATTTTTATTTTTTTTTTCCATTAATCATGTCCATTTTTGTGGAAATCAAAACATGGAGAAGAGTGAAAGAAACTAGTGTTTGCAAAGTTGAGATAAGGATGAGGACTCTGTCTCAGAATATCTTTCAGTGCCCTCATTTGAATGTAGCTAATGTAAACGAAGGTTGAACCTAGGCTCACTACCTTTGTTATTTAAAAGCCATTGTGTGCTCTCAGTCTGATGCATGAGTGCAAATGAGCCCAGAGCTATGTGGGTTTTTTTAAGATGTCCTTGTCTTCTATTTGCAGAGTCTTTACTGCCTAGAAAAAAACATCATTTTATTGTGATAATGCAAATGTTGGTGGACTGTCTTGCTTTTTCATAGGCTTGGAAAAAACCTTTTGACCACATCGCACCTCATATAAGTAGCTATAATTCTATTTGTGCAAATGAAGGACAGAAATACTGCTGAATGATGCAGTTCTCAATGCGTAGTTTTATCGCTAAGTCTTAAATAACAACACTTCTTGCATCCTGTTCTTGAAATACTGACTGCCAGGCACTGATCCTAATTCTTTATTTAATCGAGGTACAGAAACTATACTTGTGGTAAGTCATATGTCACAGAGTTACATTAGCAGATTTCAAGTACTGACTAATAAAAGAAGTGTTCACTTTCATGAGATTGTTAACAATCTATAGGATAATAAATAATATGTTTGCAATTGTCATTAATAGAAGATTGATGGGACTAAATCTCATTTGTAACAAAATTATTGGTTTGCAAACACTTCATAAGTCAAAGACAAGCCTGACTCAATGAACAGCTCCTAATTAGTATTTCAAAATATTGATGCCAAGAAGTGAAGTAATAACTGTTATAAAGTAGTAATATTGTTTTAGTTATATGGTTTAAAGATGTAACAACCTCCTTGTGATCTTCACTCAATAAACTCTCCTCACTAAGTCAACACTGTCCTATGACTTTATAAGGCATATTTCCTGATTTCAGAACATAGGCAACCAATAGTGTGAAGTGCAGATGTAATCTCTTTTATGCTTACAGATCCAAGAAGGTCCAAACAAAATAGACACATGGTTTCTATATGTATCAAAATATTTGTGCTTGTATCGTTTGTCAAGATGAACTTTGCTGACGGATATGGAAATGCATCCAGTTACTATTAAAAAGATTTTTTTTGAAGAAAGTAGTAATAGAAGCAGTCATTTTAACACTGTGAAGAATCTATACTTGTGCAATTGAAACCAGAATTATTTTAATATCTCTTTCATTGTTTCATCACTTAATTGTTAATGTTTTGACAAAATCTAATAATTCATGTTTTGCATGTATTTATGTGACTGGGCATTTCCCTAACAGTTAAGTCAGTTAAGTAGAAATTTACTTAATGCATTTGTCTTCTGTTCTGAATATCAAATTTAAATGTCTGATTTTTCCGTATGTGTGGATATGTGAGAAAGTGATGAACTTAATGTTGAATTTTTCACTGTCAAAACACTTTTTAGGTATCTCAGTTGAAAAATATATAGAAGTCTTCATCTTCAGACACAGAGCTTCAACAGAATCCAGTAGGATTTGCAGATTTTCCTGCAATAAGGTTTTCCATTTTGTTTTCTCCATTGAGAACTTCTCAGTCACATATACACAATACTGCTTGATGCCAGAATAGATCTTTTCTTGTTGCTGATCAAAACATTTATCTTTCTGCAAAATGGCACCTCTTCAGAATAATTTTAAGAAATGGAATAACCATTACAGTCTTTTCACCATGAGACAGTGTTATAATAGACGGGATTACTAGTTGCTTTATAGACTAATTTCTAGCTATTTAAAGGAAGGCTTATGTTAATCAGCTACTCAAGCAGGAAATAATTATATGTAGTCACTAAAGGCAATTGTTTTCTCCAGTTATAAGAAATGTGGCAGAATGTGGGAAACCAAGAAGTCCTTGATCAGGGTGAGCACTACTTAGCAACAACTAAACCATCCATGTGTCAGCAGTTCTTCTCAGACTAAAGCCAAAACACAGCACTGCACCAGCTACTAAGAAGAAAATTAACTCTATCCCAGCCAAAACTAGGACAGCATGACAAGAGGAAAAGGAAGGACACAGTTCTGGAGAAGCTATAGTCTAAGATTCAGAAAATGTTAAGACATCTGAGGGCAGCAGACTGCTGAATACACAGAAAAGGCAGGAGAATTTATAAAAATTTGTGTCCAGAGTGGATGGAGGCAAAGGGCCATTCCTTACCATCCCTAACTTCTAGAATGTAGCTGAAAAGACCTCCACTCATACAGCAGAAGCCTCCACTACCAGAATACTTAGAAAGCTTTCATTATGCACCCAAAACTACATCTTTGTACAGACCAAAATTATGAAAGACAAAATGAGTTATAAGAAACAACTTTGTTCCTTTCTACTGTTTAATTAAAGATGTAACCTATCATTCATGTTCTCATTTTTTATTTGGTTTTTGTCGTGGTTTAAGCCCAGCCGGAAACTCGGAACCACGCAGCCGCTCGCTCACTCCCCCCCGCCTTCTTCCTCCCCCTGCTCCCA
>NW_009933373.1:22547-33071 GCF_000696875.1 Nestor notabilis
TCCAGTAACTGAGGTATAATACAAACCACTATTGCTAACAACAATAATGATAAGTGAAATAACAAGGGGAGAGGATACAATCGCCCGCCCCCCGCCGACCGATATACAGCCCGACCAGAGCAACGATCTGGGCCTTCCGGGTAACTCCCCCCAGTTTATATACTGGGCATGATGTGGTGAGGTATGGAATACCCCTTTGGCCAGTTTGGGTCAGGTGTCCTGCCTCCGCTTCCTCCCGGCTTCCCCTCCTCTCTGGCAAAGCATGAGACTGAGAAAGTCCTTGGTCAGAGTAAACATTACTTAGCAACAACTAAAAACATCGGTGTTATCAGCATTGTTCCCAGACTGAAAGTCAAAAACACAGCACTGCACCAGCTACTAAGAAGGAGAAAAAATGACTGCTGTAGCTGAACCCAGGACAGGGGTTTTTTTTACGTCTATCCTGTAAACCTGGAGAACACAATGAGAAATTTTGTACACTGTTATGTCATGAGAGATCAAAGTTGAGATTTAAATGAGTTTATTAATCTCCTCTGTTCCATAATTTATTCCAGGGAACACAGTATCAAATAAGTTATCAATGACGTGACACGAATAATGTATTTCAAGAAACAAGTTCATTAAGAGTTCTAAGTCTTAAACCATTTTGATATACTTAGACAACTGGAAAACAGATTGTGCTTGTCTTACAAATAAGAAAAACCTACATTTGTTGAACACGTCATTAATGAATAATTCAGCTAATCTTAACAAAAACTGACTATCTCAACTTAATTTGAAGTAGTCTGTGTTCAACAGAGATGAGTATTTTGACATCTCTTCTGTTACAAGAAACACCTTTTGTTCTACAAGCATTCTTAATATCACCTTATGTTGAATAATAGAGATGAGTGGGGGAACTTCAGTATGGATAAACTCTGAAGTTGTTAGTGCAGACAAAATGGCAAGATAGAAGGTCTTCTTGCTGCGTACTGTACAGGCACAAAAGACAAAACCTTTATGAGGGTTAGAAAGGATAAATAACTCAAAAAAGCTCAGTTTAGTTTTAAGCTCTAAAAGAGAGATATAAGGCTGCTGGAAAATAAAGGCTTATTTTGATTTAAATATGTAAATAAATGTTTTGGGTTGATTTGACATTTTTGGAAGGTGGGATCACCTGTTTTTTGGAGAAGGGCTAAGTAGAGGAGGGGCTGAGATACACATGCTACAAGGAAATCTCTTAATAGGAGATCATTGCAGCCTCAGCTGAGAAGGCAGATCACATGCAGGAAGACTGAAGCAAGTGTAAAATGTTCTGGTTAGTGAAAGCGCCCTGTTGTTCAAGGGACAGACCCAGGTGTGAATGGATTTCAAGCTGTCCTATGGATTTCATAAAAGCAGGAGTATATGCATAGAAAGCTGAACAATAACAAAGCACCTGCTAATTTTCTTGGAGAGAATCAATTTTCTCCATGTCTGCAGTTTCATCTGTCAACAAGAAAAGATTAATTATGCAAGCAGCAGCAGAAGGAGCTGAAGGTGAGAAAGCAGGAGATAGTAGAAACAGAGAGAACCATACTTTGTGTGCTGGCTTCCCTGGGAAAAAGGAATAGGCACCTCTGATTTAAAAATCCACCTGAATCATCCCACATAGAAAACTAAACACAACATGTAGACAATCTTGGAAACAAGACTTGCCACCATCAGTGAAACAAGAAGATGAAAGTTCATACCAGTTCACCGTTCAGCCTGTTGCTGAGATACAAACATTGAAAGCTTGTCTGACTAAGATTTATGCTTGCCAGAAAATGGTAACTTTAAACACAGGGTGTTATTGAAATGCAGAACTAACAAAAATATGTTTGTAATTGCCTTTGGTCTGGTTTGTAGAAAATACGCCATATTCAATTTTGGGTCTAGTCCTGCTCCACATCTTCATTAATGATCTGGATGATGAGGCAGAGTGCAACCTCAACAAGTTTTCTGATAACACAAAGCTGGGAGGAGTGGCTGATACACCAGAGGGTCATACTACTATCCAGATGTACCTCAGAAGGCTCCTCATACAGTTCAAAAAGAGGAAGTGCAAAGTCCTGTGCTTGTGGAGGAAGAGCCCATGCACTAGTACACGCTGGTGGCTACCTGGACGGGAAGTAGCTTTGCAGAAAAAAACCTGGAATCAGAAAAGGACTTTGCCACAGAAAAGAAGGCTAATGGTACCCTGGGCTGCATTAGGCAAAGTGTTGCTGGCAGACGGAGGAAGGTGTTCTTCCCCCGTGCTCAGCACTGGTGAGGCCACATGTGGAGTGCTGTGTCAAGCACTGTGTTCCTCAGGGCAAAAGAGACATGAACATACTGGAAAGAACACAATAAAGGCTCATGAAGGTGATTAAGGGACTAGAGCACCTCTCCTATGAGGAAAGGCTGAGAAAGCTGGGACTGTCTAAACTAGAGAAGAAAAGACTCAGGGTAATCTCATGAGTATGCATAAGTACCTGAAGAGAAGGGTGCAAAGAGGGCAGAGCCAGGCTTTTTTCAGTGGCATCTAATGACAGGACCAAAGGCAATGGTCACAAACTGAAACACAGGACTAGCTGTTGAATGTATCTATTTATGAGATATCTGCAGAATTGTAAAGGCTCTAAAATATATGTTAATGATAAAAATTTTATGAAGAGTAGCTACATTAAAAAAAAAAAGTATAGGCTTACAAATAACATAGTTCAGGCACTTTTCGACTACAGAAAACAGAAAATTTACAGGACTTTTATATCTTCAGCAAAATCTTTCTTAAGGAAATAAAGAATCACCCATTCGATCTGCTGCAATTATGTAGCAATTTTGAAATTATTATTAGCATGATTATATATCAAATTTGTGAACTTAAATTATAGTCTTAAGTTTACAGTTCCAATTATAGAAATCATTAAAACTGACAGTGTCATTTTATCATATAATGGAAATTAGTCTTTTTCAAACAAATATGTTCAATGAGTAAGAACTAGCAGAGCAGAAAAGGCACAGATTTTGGGAATAAAACAAAAAAATCTATATAAAATTTTCCTCTGTTCTTGGACATTTATTTTTTTTTTTTTAGCAACAGGAGCCATTTCCAGCAATACAGGTTTAAGATGGAGCATTCACTCAGGAGCAAGAGAACATATTTGTTCTCCTACCTACTCCATTCTATTTTGTTTGGCTGTTTTTATTGGTACTTTGCCATACACAAGGGATACTGAAATTAAGGAATATTTTCTTTTGCCTTCACCTTCTATTTGCTCTAGCTGGAAATAAAACAAATAGAGCATGTTAGTGAAGAGGGCTATATATAAGCAAGCTAGTCTGTCTCATTTAGAATAAATTTCATTTTAGTCTGGAAAAAATATAAACTTCATCTGTGAGAAGGAAAGACTATTCGGTCTGCTTGTGTGACATTACATACTTCTTGTTTTGGGGGAGTCCAGTAGATAAAATAAGCTTCATTATAGAAACCTACTTTTTCAGAATTGACTTTAGATTTTTGAGGCATAGGTTTACAGATGAATGTAATGTCCCATTAGTCAGCACACTGAAAACAGGAAGGTCAAAGAAGAGGTATTAAACAAAATTACTTTGTCTGCAAAAATGGATGGCATTCATGTCCAAAATCAGAATGTAACCTACCCCTATGTCATATTACAGGGCTCAGTAAATCAAAACAACAAAAAACTTTTCAGACTTATCTGAATTTATTTCTCTCTCACGTTGTTTGACCATTCTTCCTCCTTATGTAATTTCGAGAAAGAGTAAAGACCATGTGCTGACATTTTTTTCTTAAGTTCTCTACTTAGGAATGATACAGTTATATGATGCTATCAACCCTCGGCTTTCCATCATGTGCATCTGCAGAAGAAATATCTACTTTTCTGTCTTCCACTCACAAACTGTTGGGTAATTCAGTATCTCTGTATGTCATTTAGAGTTCTCTGGGGAGATTCATTTGCAAGCACTTTTTATGCACTAAGAACAATTATAATTTGACAAATGTTGCAATGAAACTAAGTAGCAGTGAATTACAGGGCTTCCTGGCAGGTGTAAGTCGGTTCTTGGTGGGATTCATCAAGTATCTGAAGTATGAAGTTATTTTAAACATTATGAGTACTGCCATGCTTTTAAATCCTTTCAGAAGACAAGACTTAATTATGAATTAAATATCAAAAATTACAAATTACAAAGAAATTACAAAGAAATACCAAAAAAGCAGTGAACTGTAACCAAAAATCATTGTTTATTTCGACAATTTGTAGGTATTTGATATAGCTGTCTGCATACCATACAATAATGAATATTCGCTGTGCCAATTCTCAGCATGCAAACAAATCCTTCTATGTTATCTAAGTGGTGCTAAATTAAAGGCAGATAATACAGCAGTGACATTAACATATTGCATCATATGTAGACAAAATCTGACTGGTCAGCAGCAATAATACACATTAAAGTAGGACACGGTGGAAAGAGGAAAACTGGAAGCCCAGATCAAGCTCTTAAGATTGCAAGATACTTATAAAGGGAAAAGGAGAAAAAAAATTTTGTGTATAGGTTATAGTACGGTGGGTATTTTGTTTGTCTGATTGACAAATTTCTGTTTTCCATTGAGAAACACTTACCAGAAATGTTATTGCTTGAGTTATGAGTGTCATAAAATTACACATAGAGAAACCCAGAGTTATTCCCCTTCAGACAAAGGATTTAAAAGATAAACAATACATACTTTCTTAAAGACTTGTATTTTCCATGATAAAAGTAGTTTAATTGCCAAAGGATGAAAGCCTAAGATAGAAAGACATATCTAATATGGCAAAGTATAGGCCCTCTTTAAAAACACTTTTTATAAAGCATTTTCTAGCTAATTAAAACTTTAATAATTAAAACATTTTCTCAGTATTCATCCCAATAATCTACCATCTGGACTGTAAGCTAAGGCTTGTTAAAATGGCTTGATTGAAAACAAATTATTGGCTTTTTATAAATTAACATGTAAAATGTACTTGTAAATATTTTTCATCAAATTAGAAAAGAAAAATCTTAGTATCCTCCTATAGTATACTCTAAATAGAGTCAAATATTGAAATTGCTGTTAAAAAGGATTGTTCACTGATCAGTCATGTTGTCATCTTCCCACATACAGCCTTGACACTGTCATCAGCAAAAGTGAAAGCGTTTCTTGACTCCAGACACCTTCTGCTCCATGACCAACAATGCCACACAATGGTCAACGCTTAGTGAGCAGTTTCATAGCTGTTACTCCATTTTCAAGGAAGAGGTTATTAAGGTATGCATACAGGTAGCTAATCCTGACCTGTGGCTCCACCAACAAGATAACTATGTGAGAAATGTCAGGGTGATATAGGTAACAAAAGGAGAGCAATGTACTTGAATGTACTTGTTTATAACCTGACCTGTAGTATCACTAACAAGATAGCAACATGAAAACAGAAAACATGAATTGTTAAAGTCATGCAATACACTGAAAGAGTAACCCACAAATGATATATGTAAATAATGCAGAGGCAGATTTTTTTCTGTCCTACAGTAATTTAATTCTGCTGCAGTGTGAATGTGAGTTGGTGGAGGAAATCTACAGGTTACACAGTAGAGGACAGTCACTGAAAAAGGTGTTAGCAAATAGCAAAAGTGGAAAACCATAGCACTGTTAACACCTTCCCTTTAGTATCTTGCTAACACCAGTCTCAGCAGCTTCTATTCAACAATACTTTTCCCCTCAAGTAATTCTGTTATTTAAAAGTGTGTGTGCCTATTTAAAGAGTAAAATACTAACACCTGTCTCATTTTGTAAATGGTTTGTAGTGAAATTTGTACTGTTATAACAGGTTTGATTCAATTGTGAAAAATACTGTTTCAACAATGTTATAAAAAGAAGACTCATGGCTGGTATGTTTTTATAAATACTATATTAAATTTGCTCATAAGTCATCTGTTTAATGCTACTTATCTAAACTCTAGATACAGTAAGTGAGGAGCTTGTTGACTAAATGAACTAAAGTTAGAGTGATACTATCAATCAGCAACTAACATTTTTTTCATGTAAGTTAGCTGAACCACGGTCTATGTGATCCTTCTACACAGGATCTTCATTTACTATAAAAGCAGATAGACAGTCTCTACGGCTATACCTGCATTAGCAAGCAATGCAGAATGGAAGGAGTGGATCTGTAAATGCCAAGGATCTGATGCCCACATTACGGACATTAGTTTTTTTCGTTTGTATCCCTTCTAGGCTGGTTCTATAAACTAAACATATTTGCAGCTGGACTCATCTTTAGGTGAGTGCCTGGAGCTTCCATTTTGGACTTCCAGATCTTGGAATACAGAACTGACTCATACCTTGCATTCAGTTGACTTCTTTAACTATAAGCAACCTAGCACCACTCCAAATGTTCTTGGAGGTTCGGCTGGCCTCCAGCTGCCATTATAGAATATTCCAGGACTTCTGTAGCATCTGTGCTTCCTCTGTCAGAACCCATGAAGTTCTTTCATGTACCCTCTGGTGTCTCACAGTGATACTGAACACCTTCATAAAGGTAAATAATTCATAATTGAATAAAGACTTGGTTGCTGTAAGTAAAATGTAAAATAAGGTAGACAGGAATTGTGTCTAGCTCACTCCTTTAACAACTTGATGCTTTCTGCATTCTAATAGTCTGGCTGTGTGGCAGTGAAGTGTTCCTTTAGAGCACTTCTATCACTAGCTACAGTAATCTGTAATGTTTTACTAGCTCTGAAGAAAAGACTGCATAGACTCCTGCGAAAGTGGAGTAATTTGAAAATAATATGTTTATTGACAAATTTTAGTCAACTAAATTCTCTATATTCTAAATTAGTCTATTTTCCTACTGGGAGAAAATATTGGGACATAAGTGTCTGGCATAAAGTTCAGCATGTACCAGAACTGAGTGGGACTAAACTGAATAGGAGATGGGATGAAAAGTTTTAGGCTAATAGAAACAACTATGTACCTTATTACAGGTAGAGCTAAGACTAAATGCAAAAATCCTGCCCCCCCTGCAAATAACTTGTCTGTACAAATTTAATAATATGACTATTATAAATTTGGTACTAAACCCATACCAGCAAATACGTCTTTAAATGAGTTAATTTTTTCTTTGTTACCTAGATATGGTTTTCAATTTAATATATTGTTGAATATAAACTACATGTTTAAAAATTAGAAGCTGTTTTTCAGTTAAGAATGGAATTTATCTCAGGAGCCACAAACCAATTAAACAACGGGAGAAGAAAACAAACAAGGATTCCATGTTACAAATGAGAGAAAAAAATCTCAATCGGGATAAAGTAATGAGCAGAATCACAACTTACTTATCTCTAGCAAGTGAAAGTTGCCTACTGAGAATATAAATAAGACAAATCAAATACCTCAAGATGTATTTGAAGAAATTTTTGTCTTATCAGATAATGAACTTGGGTTTTGTGATAAGAATTCTAATGAATTCATTTGTAATACAGGCAGCAATAATAAAGATAAAGTGGCTTTGCTGGAAAGATGCAGCCCATTCTTTCTTAAAGTCTAATCAGAAATTAAAGTGACAGGAAAAAAAAACAACATAATGTATAGTCAGATATCCAACTTAATAACAAAAACCTACAACTTCGAAAGCAAACTTTGATAATATCAATACCGAGATGCTAAGAGACAAATACAAGAAGTTAATTATTTGAACTCAAACTTATTTCTTCACCTCAAAAGTAAAACATTTCAAATGCTATCCTGCAAATTTTTGCAAGAGTAACCATCAGCAGAAGTATATATTCAACCTCAGGTTTTTTCATACAAGACAAATTTATATAGCTACTGCTTCTGTCCAGAATCTCTCACTGTTCCTGGAAATCTACCATGGATAACTAATCACCAGGTAAGATTCAGTAAGGCTAAAAAGTAGATCTTAGCCTTTGATGATGAAACCCTCAGCTCCCTTCTGTATCACTGTGAACAACATCATCAAATCTACAGCCAGAGTAATCTCTGACTTTGATCTTTATAACTTATCATGTCCGTTTTCCCTCTATTTAATATATTTAAGATAGAGACTTTTCCAACTGTCTATAGAATTATAGATTTTACCAAGCTTATTTTTACTTCTGACTGTGGCAACATCTTCTACTGTCATCCACGTAGCAGCTGTCCTTGTGCTAACCATTCAGAACACTGTAATGAAATAATTCTGCCAGGTTAGAATGACCTTATTTCTTCTTATGCTGTCTTTCTACTCATTTGTCTTGTCTATCACATAAACAACTGTGTTGGGTTAGCTTTGTCTAAGGGCCAAAATGTGACCCAGCTGCTCTTTCACTCCACCTCCTCAACAGAATGGGGAGAGAAAATGTGATGAGAAAGCTTGTACAGCAATATAAAGACAGGGAGTTTGCTTACCTGTTGCCACCATGGATGGGCTAAAAAGACTCAACTTGGGTGAAAAGAATTTGTTTATTGTCAATTAAAATAGATTTGTATTGTAAGAAACAAATATGAAAACAATACCTTTCCCAATTCTGCCTTTCCCAAACTCACCTTTGCTCCCAGCTCCTCAATCTCCCATTTCCGTCGCCCCCCGTGTCGTCCCCCCACCCCGCACAGCACAAAGAGGATTGGGAATTGAAGGGGTTACAGTGGTCCATAACAGTTCACCTCCTTCGCATGCTTTTCCCCTGCTCCAGCAAGTGTCCTTCCCAGGGGCTGCAGTCCTTCTGGATAAACCTGCTTCAGCATGGGCTCTCACGTGGGGCTGCAAGGCAATCTCTACTCCAACACCTGGAGGATCTTATCTCCTTCCTTTTCTGACCTTGATACTTGCACTTCTGTTTCTATTGGAGTCGGTTTGGCTTGGTTTGGTTTGGTTTGGTTTTTTGGTTTTTTTTCCTTTTTCCCTCCTCCACTCTCTGTACAGTGCTTTCTGACCTTTCTTAAATGTTTTCACAGAGGTGCCACTAACTTGGTAGATGGGCTCAGCCTGTGAGGGGTCTGTTGCATGGATGGTTTGTCCAGCACAGGGCAGCTCCTGACCTCTTCCCAGAGGCCACCCATTCAGCACGCCCACTATCAACACCTCGTCACCTACAAACAATGTAAACATGTAACTTGCCCTTCAAAAATCTTTTCAGTCTGCTTTCCGTCCACTTAGGGTCTCCAACTGAGACATAGAAGGTTAAGTCACAAGAGAACTGGATAAATTTTTCAGCAGTTTTGCCAGATTTGCGGGTGAAATTTCACTATAAATACCACCCAAGGGATACTGTGATCCTACTTTATGTTGCATTTAAAACTCCTTCTTGTTTTGACATCCTCAAAAAAACTACTGCGGTCCAGCTACTGGAATCTGAAACCACCATTATCTTATGGTTTCCATTCCCCCATCATCCCAGCTTTCTTCACTTTCTCTGTCTTGTTTAGAAGCAATCTGAGTCTGTATCTTGTGTTTGTACAGTATTTAGCTCACAGAGCTACTTGTCTATGACTAGGTTTCCCTAATTACTAGGTCAATGAAACTACCATGCTAACCTAACTGTGAGCAATCCTTCAGACGTCTTGCTTAAAATTAATCATATGCAGAAGTGCTTATGGAACTGATTCCTTATATTGTGTATATCAAACATCTATAAAGTTTGGTGTTTGGTGACAGGGAGTCAGTGAACTAGTCCATAATGTTTCTATTAACATTTTCTCAGTAATTTGTTTAAAAAAAGGTAGAATGCCATATCTTCTGCTGATTTACATTAACACATGATTCAGCTGCCATTGTACAAAAGACATGGATGCTATTTTTGAAGAATAATCATATAACAAAGTTTTATGAGGTAGATTTTTCCATGTGTTAAGAGGGACCATAAATTTTGTGTAGTAAAATGGCAGCTGCCTGGCAGCAAGAAGTAATATTTTTTTCAGTGTTGGAAAAAAAAAGTAATCACAATATATCAAATTTAGGAAAGAAAACCCATACAACAAAACACCAAAAGCAAAACCAAGAAAACCCCACAGGATCATTAAAAAAAAATAAAAAAATCTTGTAATTAGTGCACTTGAATTTACATAAAGTATTTTAAATGTATTTCATTTAACTTCTATATTGTTCAGTTATATAATGAGTTATATTTAGAAATTATACATGTCCTGTTAAATAACAATTAATTGTTCAATCTATAGAAAAGCAATTAGAAAATCCAGCTGTGCCAAACCATTTGATATTGACTATCAGGAAAAAAAAAAAATAACATAGAATCCTGATATTTCATTAAATGTTGGTAGGTGCCTGAGTTCTATTTTCTTACAGTAGTAATGCTTAATGATATTTGAAGGAATCTATTTACCCATTTCCTTACATGTGGCAATTTTTTTACTTTAGAATCAACTAAGATAAAATGGGTGTCTTCAAAAACACTTATTAAGCAAAGTCAAGGAGTCATTCCTGGAGTAGGTCATGAATGTATTCAACAAAAAGCATTGTATCATAACAAGCCAAGGCAAAGGGAAAG